>NW_025190342.1:0-985 GCF_004010195.1 Chiloscyllium plagiosum
GGGATGTGCAGGGGTAAATGTCAAGCAACGGGCGGTAGGGGAATGGGCGGGATTCTCTTTGGAGGGTTGGAGTGGATTTGTTGGGCCGAAGGGCCTGTCTCCAAATGCTTGGGGGCTCTGCGGCATTCTGCGGGCGGCGAAGGTGGGTGAGGGCGTTGGCTGTTTCTCTCCGAGTGCGACCCATCAGGGCGCTGCCCGGATCGCAGTCGGGACGCTGGCTTCAGTTTGAGGAGGGCCTTATCGGAGGGAAGATCGAGCGTGCGATGGTTCCGGGAGGAGCAGGGATTGTTTTACGATGACAGTTTGGACCTGTTTGGAAACCTTATCTCTGCTGCTTGGAGAAGAGACGTGCGTCTCCCCGGGTAATCGCCGCTCTGCGTTTACTGCTGGCTGTCCCGCTGTTGTACCTTGCCCCTGACTCAAGGCCATCAACGTTTGACAGCTATACAGCACAGTCCAGGCCCTTCAGCCCTCGATGCAGTGCCAGCCCTTTATCCTCCTCCGAGATCAGACTAACCTCCATCCCCTTCATTGTACTATCTTCCATGTGTCTATCCAAGAGTCGCTTAAACATCCCCAATGTCTCTGACTCTGCTGCCACGACACTCCACACACCCACCACTCTCAGCGTGAAGAACCTACCTCTGATATTAGATTTTTTTAAGATTAGGTTCCCTACAGCCCTTCAGCCCTTCCACACCAACCCTGCGAAGAGCAACCGCCCCCAACATTCACGCCTGACTAACGTACCTAACACTACGGGGTAATTTAGCACGGCCAACCCACCCTAACCTGCACATCCCTGGGCACTATGGGTAATTTAGCACGGCCAATCCACCCTAACCTGCACATCCCTGGGCACGATGGATAATTTAGCATGACCAATCCACCCTAACCTGCACATCCCTGGGCACGATGGGTAATTTAGCATGGCCAATCCACCCTAACCTGCACATCCCTGGGCACGATGGGTAATTTAGCACGG
>NW_025190342.1:2183-3360 GCF_004010195.1 Chiloscyllium plagiosum
CAGAGGGATAGAGAGAGAAAGAGAGAGAGAGGAAGGATATAGGGAGAGAGGAGAGATAGAGGGAGAGAGAAAAAGACAGAGGGATAGAGAGCCAGACAGCCAGTGGGTATTTTGGTGGCAGTGGACGATTCTCACTCCCAGGGGCACGGAGAGTATGAGAGCAGGGAGGTAATGCTGAACCCCAATAAGACCCTTGTTAGACATTGGCTGGGGGGAGCGGCGTACATTGTCAGGAAGATGTGAATGTATTGGAGACACAGAGAGAGTGAGAATGCAACCCATTCCCCCCTCTCCTCTCCCCTTCCACTATCCCACCATCCCAATCCCCGGCATGACTGAGAACCCTCTGGTCTCAGTTTCGATTTCCCAGACCCCAGGCCTCAGCACTAGGCCCGGAATGCAGCCTGGGGCCTATTCTGCTGTGTGTGTGCGTGGGTGAGAGCTCAACCCCAGACGCCAGGCCTCAGCACTAGGCCCGGAATGCAGCCTGGGGCCTATCCTGCTGTGTGTGTGCGTGGGTGAGAGCTCAGCCCCAGACGCCAGGCCTCAGCACTAGGCCCGGAATGCAGCCTGGGGCCTGTCCTACTGTGTGTGTGAGAGGGTGGGAGCTCAGCCCCAGACGCCAGGCCTCAGCACTGGACCCAGAACGCAGCAGTTTCGATTTCCCAGACCCCAGGCCTCAGCACTAGGCCCGGAATGCAGCCTGGAGCCTATCCTGCTGTGTGTGTGCATGGGTGAGAGCTCAGCCCCAGACGCCAGGCCTCAGCACTAGGCCCGGAATGCAGCCTGGAGCCTATCCTGCTGTGTGTGTGTGTGGGTGAGAGCTCAGCCCCAGACGCCAGGCCTCAGCACTAGGCCCGGAATGCAGCCTGGGGCCTGTCCTACTGTGTGTGTGAGAGAGTGGGAGCTCAGCCCCAGACCCCAGGCCTCAGCACTGGACCCAGAACGCAGCCTGGGGCCTGTCCTGCTGTGTGTGTGAGAGGGTGGGAGCTCAGCCCCAGACCCCAGGCCTCAGCACTGGACCCAGAACGCAGCCTGGGGCCTGTCCTTCTGTGTGTGTGAGAGGGTGGGAGCTCAGCCCCAGACCCCAGGCCTCAGCACGAGGCCGGGAATGCAGCCTGGGCCTCCCCAGCCCCGTACATGTGTCTAATTGTGAAAGTGTCTGTTTTATCTGACG
>NW_025190343.1:0-1556 GCF_004010195.1 Chiloscyllium plagiosum
AACTCCAGACTCACAAGAAGACCGAGTGCTTGCTGAAATAACCAGACCGCCAACTGTCAGTTTCCCCGCATCATAACTGGGTGCACTCCCCTGTATAAGACCCAATTGGTTCCTCGAAATTTCCTGTATTTTCAACTGTCGGTCCCAAGATGTGCAGATCGTATTACAGCTTGTGCACATGACCCACTGAGTGACCATTAGCCCTGTTATTGACATCCCCATCCAATCCTGGGAGACCGCTTCAGACTGGGAAAACGTGGCTGGACAGCACCGTGAAGGATGCAATAAAGGCCAGTGCAAGACGGCACGCCGATTTCGGGCTGTTATCCAGTGTCTGCAGAGCAGCCAAGTATTTGCTCGATGTCATTGTCCGCTTCAGGGAGGTCTGCGACTCCTCGTCCGACATTCCATTAGCAGAGAACGAAAAGCTTGCCGTGCAGACCTTACATATGCTCACGTTTTCACGTTGCACAATCGAAAGACGAGCAGGACGGACACTTTAATTGTACTTAATAACTTGGACGGGAATGGGCTGTTCACTACACCAAAACCGACGGGGGCATTCGACTGGCTCGCACAACCTGACAACCACAGGGACACCGCCAGGCCAGTACAGCAGACTAGGGCAATTCAACGAAGGCAGTGTTGGAACAGTGTGAATTTGGAACACTGAGTGACACAGTGCTGGTCCAAGCAATGTCGCCCAGGGCCATCTACCCTCTCCCTCTCCCCTTTGGCACGACAGCAGTCCAACAACAACAGAGGCAGCTTCAACAGGCTGCCCACACTGTGGCTGATCCCTTCCACCGTGCTCCAGAAACTAACTAGGGCTATCGTGAGAGTGAGTTTTCACAGGCGATCTCAATATGTCTCTCAAACGCCCCGTCTGAAATTCCGTTGATGGATGTGAAGGTGGTGGGGAGCTGGTCATTTCTTTTGTGTTGGATACTGAGTCTGTCCAACCGTCTGCGGCTTCCGACTCGGAAAATTACCTGAGTTGCAAGACCCTCTGCACTGTACGGTTTTTGAGAATACCCACAACAGACCCACTCTCCGAACCCATTAACTCCAGTATTGGCCCTGCCACTGCGACTGATGCTGCAATTATTTCAGACTCTTGCCCAGTGGCCCTCCTGAGCCGGCAGACCTTATGTAAATTGAATGGCAGTATCCACTGTTCCTCTGAGGATCTTACATTAGAGAACCTGTCGTCCATTATTCCATGCTGTGGGCAGTAATTTCACACAGCCCTGAACCCTCTGACCAGATAAGCTCATGATGCACTTGGTTTGCTCCAATTCGCCTATCTGCGCTCTTCTCGATCCCTAATTGCCTGTTGTCAATGGCCCCTTTCAATAGACAGTTCACTGACTCCCTGCTCCCAGTGGGGTGCGCAATTGACGGTATTGAGTTGTCATGCATCCCACCAGAATTAATTGAAAATAGCGACACACAACGGTGATATGTAATTACAAAATAGATACTTGTGAAATCTAAGGACTTCAAGGTGACCTTCTTAGTAAATGCGGGTGCTATGATGTTGTTGTACCTCTGCA
>NW_025190343.1:1871-3360 GCF_004010195.1 Chiloscyllium plagiosum
TCTACTTGAACTTGCCCACATTGACTTCTCCAGCCTTGTTCCTGTGCCCAAGCACCCTGCAGGAACTTTAATGAATCAGGTAGCAATCTGAATCTAATTGATGTTAAATGTTTGTTAGTAGCCAATGTCTCTCCAGAGCTGTTGTTTGAAAGTATAGGTAACAGCCTTTAAATATGATTGCTGCATTCTCTGAACCGGAACATCCTCTGCCCACATTGATTGAACGACGCCCCCTCCTGACCGACCGTTAATTGACCAGTTCTGACAATGTTGCATTCAAGACTTTTCCTACCTTGCCCACGTGGCCACACCTCCTGATTCCAATCCTGGACCCAGCATTTCATAGCTTCAAGTAATACTTTGGCACTTTTGCTCAATTCCACCACAAACCCCATTCCCGACCTATTACTTTGTGCTTCCAAGCAACTTTGGACAAGAAAGTTGGGATGCACATGTTCTGTTTTGCACCCTTATCATTTTGGTTTCTCATCATTCATGCACTTCCATTTTGTTTTCGTTCCCTCCGGTTCCCGGACATGTCTTCAGAATTTGAAAATGACACAAATTGAAAATGCAGGAAACAGGGAAGAGAAGAGTAGCAGAATTTAGGAGGATACATGCAGAAGTTAGTTCTAGTCGGTCTGAGGATGAAACTGGTCCACAGGATTCCTGATATCCTCACAATGAACTAGTCAGAGCCAGACTTCCTTATTGTTAGTGGCCAATTAATATGAAGCACGGAGTATCAGTGAAACAGACACGAGAGAGGCGAGAGCTTTCTGTTTGTCATAAAGAGCAAAACAGTCACGTAATGACCGTGGGGGAGAGAATTTCCTGTATTTAATCAAAGTCACACCCTGACAAAATCACACCCTCCAACTACCTGAGGGATTGTGATTTGTAAGGCATATTCCACGTGAAGCTTGTTCAGAATCAGTCACAGATTTTTTAAAATCTGCAATCTTCTAGATTGATCCTGAAGGCAGAAGTTTTGGAGACGCTGCAGAAAAGGTTTACCACCATGCTTCCAGGACTAGAGGGCATTTTTCTTATCAAGTAATATTGAGGGGCCGAGGGTTTTTCTCATTGGAGTGAAGAAGGATGCGGGGTGAATTGATAAAGGTGTATATGATGATAAGAACCACAGATAGAATGAATAAACAGAGACCTCTTCCCAGTACAGAAAAGTCTTCATAAGGGGGCATAATTTAAAAGTGATTGGAGGAAGGTTTCGGAGAAATGAGAGGTAAGTTCTTTCTATGCACCTACCAGAATCTGTGGTGGCGGTAGTTCAATCAGATGCATTATGGATATTTTTGCGACTCTTGGATAGGCACATGGAAGACAGGTTATGTAGATTAGTTTGATCTTAAAGTAGATTAACCGATCAGCACATCATCGAGGGCTGAAGGGCCTGTAATGTACTCTTCTGTATCAATTGTCCTCCACGTGATTAACTCCACTGTCAGTTAAAGTTCTGATACCACAT
>NW_025190344.1:0-2251 GCF_004010195.1 Chiloscyllium plagiosum
GATAGGACAGGTCATGAGGGCAGTGCTGAACTGGAAGGTTGGGACTGGGATAAGGTGGGGTGGGGAAGAGGAAATGAGTAAACGGGTGAAGTCCACATTGATGCCATGTGTTTGGAAGGTCCTAAGGTGGAAGATGAGGTGTTCTTCCTCCAGGCATCGGATGGTTAGAGGGTGGCGATGGAGGAGGTCCAGGATTTGCATGTCCTTGGCGGAGTGGGAGGGAGAATTGAAGTGTTCGGCCACAGGGTGGTGGGATTGGTTGGTGTGGGTGTCCCGGAGATGTTCTCTGAAGGGCACTGCAAGTTGGCATCCTGTCTCCCTGATGTAGAGAAGACCTCATTGATCTTTTTATTTCAAACTGCTGCTGGTACATTGATCACCTTAACCTGTCTACCCCCCCCCACTCCAACTTCTCACCCTAGCAACACATAGCCCTCTACTCCCTCCGTTCCAACCTCAACTTCACCATCAAACCAGTGGATAAAGGGGGTGCAGTGGTAGTTTGGCAGACTGACCTCTACACCGCTGAAGCCAGGCGCCAATTCAAAGACACCTCCTCCTATTGCCCCCTTGACCATGAGCTCACCTCCCAACACCAAACCATCATCTGCCAGACCATACACTACCTCATCACCTCAGAGGACCTCTCACCCACAGTTTCCAACCTCAAGGTTCGGGAACCCTGCACCTCATGGTTCTGTCTCCTACCCAAGATCCACAAGCCTGACTACCCTGGCCGACCCATCGTCTCGGCCTGCTCCTGTTCCACCGAACTAACCTCCACCAACCTTGATACTGTCCTATACCGCCGGTCCAGAAACTCCCCACATACATTCGGGACACCACCCATGCCCTCTGCCTCCTCCAGGACATTCGTTTCCCTTGCACCCAATGCTTCATCTTGTCTCCTACCCAAGATCCACAAGCCTGACTACCCTGGCCGACCCATTGTCTCGGCCTGCTCCTGTTCCACCGAACTAACCTCCACCAACCTTGATACTGTCCTATACCGCCGGTCCAGAAACTCCCCACATACATTCGGGACACCACCCATGCCCTCTGCCTCCTCCAGGACATTCGTTTCCCTGGCCCCCAATGCCTCATCTTCACCATGGACATCCAGTCCCTATACACCTCCATCTGCCATGACCAGGGCCTCCAAGCCCTCCGTTCTTCCTCTCCCAGCGTCCCCATCAGTACCGCTTCACTGACACTCACATTTGTTTGGCTGAACTAATCCTCACCCTCAACAATTTCTCCTTCAAATCCTCCCACTTCCTCCAGATGAAAGGGGTAGCCATGGGCACCCACATGCGCCCCAGCTATGCCGGTCTCTTTGTTGTTTATGTGGAATAGTCTATCTTCCACAGTTCCACCGGCACCGCTCCCAACGTTTCCTCCGCTATATTGATGGTTGCACTGGCGCCACCTTGTGTTCCCGTGAGGGGGTTGAACAGTTCATCAACTTAACCAACACATTCCACTCCAACCTGAAGTTCACCAGGACCATCTCAGACACCTCCCTCCTCTTCTTGGATCTCTCCATCTCCATCAACAGTGACTGACTCAACACAGACATCTTCTCCAAACCCACTGACTCCCACCTCTACCTGGACTACACCACCTCCCACCCTACCTCCTGTAAAATTGCTATCCTGTATTCCCAATTCCTCCGCCTCCTGCTCCCAGGAGAACCAGTTCCACCACAGAACACACCAGATGGCCTCCTTCTTCAATGACCACAATTTCCCTCCCACGTGGTTGATGATGCCCTCTGGGGCACTTCCTGTACCTCTGCCCTCCAACTGCAACAAGGATAGAACCCCCTGGTCCTCACCTTCCATCCCGTACACATCACATCATCCTCCGTATACATCACATCATCCTCTGCCATTTCCGCCACCTGCAAACGGACCCCACCACAGAGACATATTTCCATCCCCACCCCTACCCGCTTTTCATAAAGACAATTCCCTTTGCGCATCTGTTGTCAGGTACACGTCCCCGACCGACCCACCCTCTCCTTCGTCAGGATTGCAAAACCTGCGCCCACACCTCCCCCCTCACCTCTGTCCAATTCCCCAAAGGAGCCTTTCACATCCATCAGAGCTTTACCTGCACTTACACACATGTCACTTACTATATCTGTTGCTCCCAATGTGGTCTCCTCTACACTGGGGAGACAGGGCGCCTACTACTTGCAGAGGACTTTAGAGAACATCTTGGAGACACCTGCACCAACCAACCCCAC
>NW_025190344.1:2293-3360 GCF_004010195.1 Chiloscyllium plagiosum
CCAGCCTCATTCCTGATGAAGGGCTCTTACCCGAAACGTCCATTCTCCTGCTCCTTGGATGCTGCCTGACCTGATGTGTTTTTCAGCACCACACTCTCGACCCCGAATTCTATGGAATTGAGTGATGTAATTGAAAGATAGGTTCTTGAGGGGACTTGGCTGGGTGGGTGTTAAAAGGATGGTTCCTCAGATGGAGCAGGTGCAAAAGGCCGAGTGGCCTCATCTTGTTCCTTGTTTATAGCCATTATTTCCAGATTTCTGAATTACATTTACATTTTATCATTTGCACTGTTGAAATTCAAACCCAAGTCCCAGTGCATTAGCCAGGGTCTGTGGATTATTATCCAGTCAGGGTTTGAAGACTTTGGGAATCTTCTTTTATTGTTGGCTGTTTAAGTGTCCACTAGCATTTCCAATAGGATGTGGTCAGAGTTTGGATTTGATCTGTCGGTTATGGGATCACTTCAATCTGTCTCAGGCTGTTTAGCGTCTCAGTTCTCTTGCAGCATTACTTCCCCAGGCTGACACTTCATATTTGTAAATGCTCTTGGCAGATCTCTTTAAAACTAGGGTCACTCCTCCAGTCTAGTGAGGATTGGCTGGGCCAGGAGCTCACAGATTGTGGTCAGATGTAGTTTAACGACGGCTGATGGCTACATCTCCTCATGGAAGCCCAGGTTGAGTTGCTAGATCTGTCAGGGCCACACAACAGAGATTCCCCGAATTATAGAGATGTACAGCATAGATCATGGCATCCAGATATCCGAGATAAATCTAGTCCCATTTGCCAACATGTGGCCAATATCTCTCTAAACCATTGCATCCAGATGCCCTTTAAACGTAATTGCACCCACCTCTACCACTCCCTCTGGCAGCTCATTCCGTACATACACCACCCTGTGTGTGAAGAAATTGCCCCTTTGATCCCTTTTAAATCTTTCCCCACTGTGCTGTCTAATTTTGGATTCCCCACCCTGGGAAAAAGACTTTGTCTGTTTCCCCTATCCATGCCCCTCATGATTTTACAAACCTCCATAAGATCACCCCTCAGCCTCTGACATTCCAGG
>NW_025190345.1:0-1937 GCF_004010195.1 Chiloscyllium plagiosum
TGTCTATATTCTTCAAGTACCAATTCATAAGCACTCAGCATAGCCTGTTTGACATCTGTATAATCTCTTGCTCCCTCATGTGACAGCACTGCACATACATCTCAAGCTGTGCCAACCATCTTAGTCTGAACTAGCATTACTCACAGGTTCACTGGACATGCCATCTGCCGAGCAAATTTCGCAAATAAAATAAAAACGGTTTTGGCATTTTTCGCACCGAAATATGGCAATGTATTAACATAGTTGTATACATCCCTACATTCTCCCTTCATCTGCATGCTGCTAATTTAACTTTCTTATCTAATTACAAACTTCTGAATTTCAAATTCTCCCTCTCTTCCTTTTTCCTCTCTTTCTCTTTCTCTATCTTCTCTCTCTTTTAGTCTCTCTCTTTATCTTCTAACTGTAGTTGTCATATTTGCAATTTAAGTTTTTTCGAACTCGACTGCAGTTGCCTGCTTCTCAGATACATCAAAGTGATTGATCAACTCCATTATGGTGACAGCTTTCCTTTTGTCTCTGGTGAAACCCAATTCTAATCTACATGTTAATTCTAAAAGTATGCCCTTCCTTTGTCTTTCTACACTTTCTTGGCAAATTTGGGTACCATCTTCAAACTTCAGAACCTTTTTAGTAATATTAAAAGCCATTTCTTTTAAATTAACCAACCACAAGGAAACAAACTTAAATGAATTTTGTCACCTGTTTTATTTGAAAATCTATGTCACTAACTGCCAAGTGATGGAATCTGCTGGGATCTTTTGTACCCCAAATCTGTCTAAATCCCATACGACAAGCCCTCAAACCGTTATGATGTCGATGTCGAACCCCCGTGTTAATTAAAATCACACACCCAGAAAAACTCACCTCACCTCGTTATCTGTTAAAACATGAGTGACAAAGTAGTCGCAAATTCCACGATTAAGAGACAAGTAACAATTTATAAGTATGTATGTCAACTCGCTGAGCTTGAATGCTTGTTTTCAGATGTTTCTTCACCATGAGTGGGTAACATCATCAGTGAGAGCCTCTGGTGATGCACTGGTGGTATGTCGTGTCTTTCTATTTCTAGGTCTTGGTTTCTTCAGTTGCGTGATGTCATTTCCAGTTTTTTGTTCAAGGGAGGGTAGATAGGATCTAAATTGACGTGTGTATTGATGTACTTCTGGGTAGAATGTCATGCTTCTAAGAACTTTCGTGCGTGGCTTTGTCCAATGAAGTGTGTGTTGTCACAGTCAACGTGGTGTCTTTCTTTTTCTGTATGTATGGAAACTAGTGAGAGTGGGTCATGTCTTTTGGTGGCCAGTTGGTGTTCATATATCCTGCTAGCATGACAACAGAACAGTCTGAAATGGAGGAAAAATAATTTTTTATACATTGTTTAATCAGTGTGTGTTCAGATAAGGAAGAATGTTCATATGTGTACATCACATTCTGAATGAACAACGGAGACACAGTTAACGAAAAATGATACACACGATGTGTAACATTTATAAAGCATTAAAACATTATTTGATCCTCATCTGAAGTGATACCTTCCCTATCTCTCAACGTTCCCCCTTTCCTGGGATTCCCAACTCTAGTCTCTCATTCTTATCAGGATGTGTGTTATAAATTCTTGTTTCTGGTTTCCCAACTTAACTCAGTTAATCCCCTTTCTACCAGGAATTAATATGTTGGCCTGCTGGGTTCTTTCCAAAGCTAGTGTCTGTCATATTGTTGGAGAACAAAGTTATGGCACCAGACCCAGCATTTGAACATATTGCTCTGTTGTATATGCACTGTACAAAGGACCACAGCACACAGGAATTGCCACAACGAGGGAGGGACACACACACACACAGCGAGGGAGGGACACACAGCAAGGGAGGGACACACACACACAGCGAGGGATGGACACGCACACACAGCGAGGGAGGGACACACACACACAGCGA
>NW_025190345.1:3003-3360 GCF_004010195.1 Chiloscyllium plagiosum
ACGTTTTGCCCAGGATAACACCTCAGTCTGTCATTACCATCAACACCATCTATGGCTCAGTGACGAGTGTGGGTGAACATGTCAGAGTCAGAATCACATGAAACTTAACCTGATGCTAACTCATTAAAGCTACCAGACTTGACCAACAGATCTGATCGAAGCCCTGCAGTCCTGCCACATTCAGTCATAAATGGTGATGGACGATTAAACAAATGACTGGAGGACGGGGCTCCACAAACATCCCCATCCTAAATAATGGAAAAAGACCTGTACATCAATGTAAAAGATGCACCATCCTCTGCCAGAGGTGTTGAGTCGATGATGCACCTCACCCTCATCATGATTCCCACAAAATCA
>NW_025190346.1:0-3360 GCF_004010195.1 Chiloscyllium plagiosum
AAATACTTGTTAAAAAAAACAGTTTGCCACAGGGTCAGAGAATGATTCTTTTCATAATTGATGGAAATACAGTGATGACGGATATACTACAGTCATTTTCACTTATGTGTTGTTTCTGCTTCTTTGATGTGTTAACAACAAAACCAATGAACTTATGTGAAATACATCACAGTGACACGCCCTTTGGTCGTCCAAGCCTGTGCTGATCACAATGCAACAATAAAATAAAAACATACCTTCTGCCCTTATTCGATCTCTATCCCTCTACTCCATCCCCAGTCATATCAACATCCACATGACTCATATATATTGCCAACCAAGAAGTGCTTCCACCACCTGTTCTGGCAGAGCGATTAGGTTCCGACGACTCTCTGTGTGGAAAAATTCCAACAGGCACATCCCTTAAACTTCCCCCCTCACCTTGAATCTTTGTCCCTTGTAATTGAAACTGTGATCGTGCACCTCGAAGGCTGAAGACTCTCCAAATTCGTCACTTCCTATTTGATGGCAATACCAGCAACAGATCTATTACCTGTCATTTTCACTATCCACCTGGAAAGAATTAACATTATTCACTCCCCAGTTGCATTATTGGCCAACATATGTCGGTACACATTCAGAATTTTCCTGTTTCTATTGACGTTTCCCTGTTTTGTTTGGTTCACAGTTGCTTTCACATTTGATCGCTTTACAGCCATTTCTGCAGAGAAATTAAACCAAGGTACTGTAAAAGGAGAACAGCACGTGTGGTCGTAGGATGGCGGAAGTGTTGTCGGTTCTTTCCATTATATTGCTAGTAACTTGAATTTGAAATTTGTTTTATTCCTGAATGTGTACCGTCATTTTGCATCTTATTAACACAGTATTATTCTGCTTTCTTTTGGAAAATCTATGATTTGATTCGACTTGATTTGATTTATTGTCCTGAATAACTAGATGCAGTGAAAAGATTCGTTTGCGATCAGTGCAAGCAGATCATAGTTATCAAGGACATGCAGATGGTAGGGCGAAACGTATCTGGACAGAGTAAGCCACGCAGTTTACAATACACAAAACCGACACGAGGCAAGATCAACATGGGAATACTACGCACAAATAACCGCAGACTGAACACAGAACAGCCTTCTCAACTGATTGGAAGATAATTCAAACATTCATATTGTAGTATTACATTGCACCAACCTATGGATATAATGCAGCGCGAATACTTGTCCAAGATACTAATGCATATCACAATTTTACCAGAGGAATGAGAAAATGTGATCACTTGCCCTAATGTTTATGAACTTATTGCCTCTGTCTCACAGCTCGGGATGATATGACAAAAAATATCTAAACTTAGTTGTTGAGTGTACTCAGATTGCAGTCAATTAAAACTTTGCTAAATGAGAAAGGGTTCAATGGATCACCAATATTTGAAAGGTGTGAGGGTTTCGCAATTAGTAGACACATAAATACGATATTCAAGAAAAGATAGTCACATAGTGGCTTACATTGACATCTAATCATCTCATTAATGTAGTTCCTGCAGAAAATTCCTAAACGACCTCAAGGATAGTTATCAAATAATTCAAGGACTTTTTTTTCAAACAATACTTGCCACAGTATTTCGTGCAAGTGATATATTTTAGAATTGCAGAATGTTCAGAGTGTTTACGAATCTGTAGTCATAGTTTCGTAGTCAAAAAATAACTTTACCGGTCAGCCACTGAGAGAAAGGTTTTGCTTGGAAATGGAAAAATTCTGGCAACTATGTTAAATTTCATACAAGTCATTACAGTATAGTTCAATATTACCTTACATAGGAAACACTGGCGTGATAGCCTTACAAGAATCACCAACAGCTGCAAGTAACGGAAATAAATATGCTCTACCTGTAAGGTTTTGAACTACTTCATTTTGATAAATCGGCTCTGATCTTATAGACTGAATGAATTTTACTGCTGAAAAATAGTCAAATGTATAATGCATGCACCTTTCATATTGAGCAAACGCTCCCATCATAGTATTGATCTGGTTGAATGTCAAACTATTTAATTAGAGTAAACCAAACAATCAAATAATCAACGTGTTGACTCCAAATCGTGTTCTATGATTGTCCCTCGAATAGAGTCATAGAGTCACAGAGATGTACAGCATGGAAACGGACCCTTCGGTCCAACACGTCCATGCCGACCAGATATCCCAACCCAATCTAGTCCCACCTGCCAGCACCAGGCCCATATCCCACCAAACCCTTCCTATTCATATAGCCATCCAAATGCCTCTTAACTGTTGCAATTGTACCAGCCTCCATCACATCCTCTGGCAGCTAATTACATATACGTTCCACACTCTGCGTGAAACAGTTGTCCCTTAGGACTCTTTTATATCTTTTCACTCCCACCATAAACCTATGCCCGCTAGTTATCGACTCCCCGACCCCAGGGAAAAGACGTTGTCTATTTCACCTATCCATGCCCTTCATAATTTTGTAAACCTCTATAAGGGCACCCCTCAGACTCCGCCTCCCCAGGGAAAACAACCCCAGCCTCTTAAGCCTTACCCTATAGCTCAAATCCTCCAACCCTGGCAACATCCTTTGAAATCTTTTCTGAACCCTTTCAAGTTTCACAATAGGAAGGATACCAGAATTGTACGCAATACTCCAACAGTGGCCTAACCAATGTCCTGTACAGCTGCAACATGACCTCCCAATTCATGTACTCAATACTCTGACCAATGAAGGAAAGCATACCAAACGTCATCTTCACTATCCTATCTACCTGCGACTCCACTTTCAATGAGCTATGAATCTGCAGTCCAAGGTCTATTTGTTCAGGAACACTCCCTAAGACCTTACCATTAAGTGTATAAGTCCTGCTGAGATTTGTTTTCCCAAAATACAGCACCTCGCATTTATCTGAATTAATCTTCACCTGCCACTTCTCAGCCCATTGGCCCATTTGGTCCAGATCCTGTTGTAATCTGAGATAACCCTCTTCGCTGTCCACTACACCTCCAATTCTGGTGTCACTTGCAAACTGTACCTCTTATGCTCGTATCCAAATCATTTACATAAATGACAAAAAGTAGAGGACCCAGCACTGATCCTTGCGACACGCCACTGATCACAGGCCTCCAGTCTGAAAATGAACCCACCACCCTCTGTCTTCCACCTTTGAGCCAGTACTGTATCCAAATGGCGAGTTCTCCATGAATTTCATGAGATCGAACCTTGCTAATTAGTCTTCCATGGGGAGCTTTATCGAATGCCTTACTGAAGTCCATATAGATCACATCTAATACTTTAACCTCATCAATCTTCTTTGTTACTTCTTCAAAGACCAGAATCAAGATTGCGAGACATCATTTCCCACG
>NW_025190347.1:0-3360 GCF_004010195.1 Chiloscyllium plagiosum
AAAACCACAATTTCCCGTGGTTTATCTTCGGTCATGGTCTTAAACGCCTAAAGTGTTTTCACAGATGACCGTCAAAACCACGCGGCCAACAAGGAAGAACAAAAGAATCTCTTACCTTGATCCGTGCACGGAGTTGTCTGGCCTTTTTAAATGTGTGTAGCCCCGTGTATAGTCACTAACCGGTCGTCCCAACACTCGTCCGTGTGTTCCTTTTCCAGGATTCAAAATTATTTTAATGAGCCGGGTCACTCTATTGGCCGACGGCTGACGGACCAAGCCGATCCAGTGAGCAGTATAAATATATACCAGACGCGTCTTTTTGTATCAAACTTGATCCACGAGCCGAAGAGAGCCCCAGCAATAATTATTGCATTCCGGAAGAGCCCCCAATTGTGCAAGATAGGGGACTCTGCGACCCCCCATTAGGCACTCTGCTTCCCTTCCCAAGAACAAAGACACGGAGGAGTTCGTCCAAAACTATTTATTCAATTCTGCAGAACCGGGTGTTACCTCAATGGCTTCCCACGAGGCACACACACAGATTGTAATCCCCGCATGTTATATACATGTAGGAGTGGGCTGGGCCTTCTACTGTCTCAGCCAATGTGTGTTCAAGTTCCCCACTGTCCTCCTGATGGATGAGATTATTTGGTTATTCACCCAGCCAATCAGTGTTCGAGTTCCCCGCTTCTCCCTTATATGGATAATGACGTACAGCCGTGGTTGTGGGCGGTCCCTCAGCCACGAGGAAAGCTGTTTCCATTGTTCTATTCATGAAAATCTGGGGGAGTGTCTGCTCGTGCTTACTACAAGGTAGAGAAGACTAAAATGGTGGCTTTGTACTTACTATGTGCTTACTACAACAGTTAATGATTTAAAAATTACACCTACAGAAAGGAAGGTTGAAAAACAATTTAATGGAAGACCACAGGTTTCAGAATGCTGAAGTGAAGATAATTCAACAGCATCTTGCCACGTTAGTCAGTATTCCCTGGACTGATGGGTGAACTGGATATCACTGTGAATTCAGATGATGGAGTTCTGAATGAGCATTTGTTCTTCAGCTTTGCAGCTCGGCGTGCGCTCAGCAGAGTCTTCGACTCATTGGGCTGAAGCTAACAATAATTTGTCTCAGTGCCATTTTCACTGAGTGTGACAGACGAATTGTCTGCACGAGGCCGAAATAGTTTCCTGATGCTATCTTATCGAACTCACCTCATTAGCTACCCTCCCCATTCCATGGTATCCCTCTCATTCAATCACAGTCCTATTCTCCCAGCCATCATTGTTGGAGGTACTCAACATCGTCTAGATGCCCCTGGCTATTCCAGAAACACTGGCACTGGTGCCATCTTTGAAAGGCCAATGGGCACATGGTTTAGCTTTCTCTGTTTGGAGCAGCCCTGCACAGTTTACCCCGAGCATGCCAGATAAGGGGCAATTAACACCACGGTTTAACACCAGGGACACGTTGATGAGGTAGTACAGAAAAGGATTGTTCTTTTCCCAGAAGGGGCCATAAATCTAGACTCACCGAGCATGGTCTGAGCTCACCACCGAGATCAGTGCAGTATCTGCGGTCTGACGAAATGCCCAGCAATACAGGACAAGCATCAATAACTTTCCCTGCTCTGTCAGGATCCGGCTCAATGTATTCTCTCTGCTCACACGCACTCACTGTATATCTGTTTAGCACCTACCCCCGAACAAGGCTCATGCTCCAAAGCTCTCACTATCACATGCAGCAGCTTCCCTCTCTCCCTTTCCCTCGCTCTCTCGCCTTTTCAATACTCCCACATGGCGATAGAATATTCTGGAGAATGCTGATTATGGGTTGTTCGGGATAATGTTCCAAATAATTCAATCTCGCAGGAAAATATCAGTGCCCCAAGAGTAGGAATGTACGTTTTTAAATCAAATATGTTTCAAATCCATCATGAGGCCATTCAGCCCTTAAAATGTGTTCTAACGTTCAATAAGACCGCAGCTGATCTGATGGTTTTCTCATCTCCATGTTAGAGGAATTTTCAGCGCTGAAAATGTGTTGCTGGAAAAGCGCAGCAGGTCAGGCAGCATCCAGGGAACAGGAGAATCGACGTTTCGGGCATAAGCGCTTCTTCAGCAACACATTTTTAGCTCTGATCTCCAGCATCTGCAGACCTCACTTTCTCCTAGAGCAATTTTCAATCATTCAAATCCTGGGTTCCTGTCACTGACCAGACAACACTCGGGCACTTTTACCCCGATTATCTTCAAGCGCCTGTTCAAGTGCATTTGCAATGGGAACGCACTCTCCAAACAATATATTCCATCCGCTTTATACTTCGACGTAATGATAAGCATATTTTCCATAGATCAATCAGAAATACACACTTATTTATGGTTAATGATACCAAATTATAATTAATAATCCTGGCTAATTCACTTGTCTCACTTTATTGTATTCAGCCAAATACAGATTCTGAACAATTGTCTCGGTATAGAATTCAATTTCTGGCAGAGAACGTTTTTATCCTCAACTATTAGCCTCTGGCAGAGAACGTTTTTATCCTCAACTATTAGCCTGACCATTATCTGAATTGTACCTTTTCTCTTATTATGAAAGCTTCTCTTGCCCTTTGCCTGTGACTGTTTCTGGCTGCAACAGTTACACTGTCTCCCACTCAGTTGGCTACACGGCTGGTTTGTAATGCAGTGGGAGGCTAACAGCGCAGGTTCAATTCCCCTCACTAACAGAGGTTACTCTGATGGGGACACTCTCTCAATCTCACCCCATCACTCGACATGTGGTGACCCTCAGAGTAAACCACCACGAAAGGTCTCTCTCTAATGACAAAGCAGACCCATGGTCCTTTGGAACTGTATTCTGACAGTGTTGCATTTTAACTTTTTACCTATGTTATAATTTTGTTTTGCATTATATTTATGGATGGTTTGAATCAGTATCATTTGGTACCCCTGTCAGCATTTCACCCACACTCCATATTCCTGCCTAATAATCCTTCCCTCGTTGTTATTTATGAACCTTCTGTCTGTGCCTGAAAAAAAAAAATCAATATCTGTGCCTCCAATACTCTGCGGTGAAGAGATTTACAAGGCTCACTACTCTGAGAAAACAAACATAAAAATCATCTGAGATTATTTTCTGTCTCCTTATCTGAGTAACGATATAATGACATTGGTAGCAGTTCAGATATGTTTCGCTTCTGTTTTTTTGTTTTTCAGCGGCAGCAGCAACTCGAAGGGCGGGAGCTTGCACCAGGGGTCTGCCGGGAGCAGTGAGTCACTGATGTGAGCCTCTGAAAACCTACCACGAGCGCGGGAGTACTCTCTTCAACCCTTTCATACCAGGAATCCGTG
>NW_025190348.1:0-3361 GCF_004010195.1 Chiloscyllium plagiosum
CTGTCACCCAGTCAGCACCCTCACCAATGTGAATGGAGAGAGCACTGGGCAGGGGCTGAGAACAGTCCATTGGCTTTTTATACAGTCAGCGACCTGAAGGGGCTTCTTCTTCGCTGTTTTCTATACTTAATTTTTAATCCAATCAATTTAAAATAAACCAAAATTTAAAATAAACCAAAATCAGCAACAAAGTCCAAAACAACGGAATGGGACATGGGAAGGTGTCGAATTTAATCAGAATGTGTTTCTACGTGTCTGTGAGACACCCTGTGTTCTAAGGGTCCAATAGTTCTGGAAGGTATCAAGTCCACTGCTTGTCCCCGCACACTTCGTCTCGCTGGATAACCAGGCACAGACAAATGGACAGAGAAGAAGCAAATCCTGCCAGGAAAATGAAGGGAAGGCCACAGTTGGGTGAGCTATGACTTTGATGAATGGCAGAGTGGACTTGATGGGCAAGTGGACTCTCATATTCTCTACTATTGTTCAGACAGTAACCCGCCTCTCTCACGCTGTGAATTCTGGTTCTACAGATTAATTTTAACCAAGTAAAGACCCTTCAACATCCCTGTGGCTTCCACAGTGCACAGCTCATGATTAGGAACATGGAACTGATACGTCACTGAATGTTGGGAAGCTGACCATTCAGGGAACTGCACAGAGGCTAGAACCTGTCACAGTGAATATCTACACTGTCCATGGACTCCTCATGACTGCAAACATAACCTGCAGCCCGGATGGAAGGGAAGCTGCTAAAAAGGAATCATAATTCAACTATTCACATTTGTGAAAGAATCAAGAATGGTGAGGCACCGATGCAAGGTAATTGGCAACGATGCACATGCAACATTTCGACAAACCATTTCCATTCTGCAAAAGGTTGAGATTAGGAATCCACTGCTAATGGAGCCAGGTACAATGAAGTGAACATTGGATTCCCTACAGTGTGCAAACAGGCCCTTCGGCCCAACAAGTCCACAGCGACCCTCCGAAGAGCAAGCTACCCAGACCCATTCCCCTACACCTAACACTACGGGCAACTTAGCATGGCCAATTCACCTAACCTGCACATTTTTGGACAATGGGAGGAAACCTACGAAGAAATGGGGAGAATGTGCAAACTCCATGCAGTCGCCTGAGGCTGGAATCGAACCTGGGTCCCTGGCACTGTCAGTCAGCAAGGCTAACCTCTGAGCCAATGTGCCACCCCAGTCAAAGAGTCATCACAGGACAGAAAGAGGCCATTGTGTGGATTGAGTCCATGCTGGCTCTCTGTTCTGTAGACCTCTTAGTCCCCTTCCCTGGAGTCCTGCAAATTTATTTTACTTGAGTGTCCAGCCAATTTTTGAAATTATTGGTTGCCTCTGCTTCAAGCCTCCTCCAGGAAGCAAATTCCCGTTTCTGTCAATGTTTACATTTAATGTCCGAAGCTATTATTCTTAAAAGAAAAAGGAATGAAATTGGAGCAGTAATGCTGTTGATGAGGCAAATCAACAATTTCAGTTCAGCTTCCATTTAGTTTTAAATACTTCAGGGTAAAGAATGAAATATAATTTCACTTTGCCAGTGAGGAAGAGAAGACGTGAACACGTGAATGATAACAAAAGAATATTAAAAGCTGTTTGGTCGTATGGAACTTTAGCATTGCTGAATAAAGACCACATTTTGTTGAAGCTTTGCATCGTGCATTCATCAGGACAATATATAAAAACAAAAGGAAATTGACAACATCAGAACTAGGAGCAAGATTAGGCAGTTCAGACCTTGACCCTAGCTCCATCATTTGATTCGATTGCGTGTGATCTTATCTCGGCCTCAACTCCACTTTCTATAACTACTTAACCTGTTACTAGTTAAAAATCTATCTCCTCCTTAAACCTATTGTCTCAGCATCCAACACATTCTGAGGTAGTGAATTCCACCGATTCATGACACTTTGAAAGAAATACTCTTTCCTCTTCTCTGTTTTAAATCTGCCATTCCTTACTGTAGTGATAGGAATGTCTTCAGCCAGATGGACCCGACAGAATATGAGTTCCCGGCTCGGTCCAATCAGTGAGCCCTGGCTGACAGCTGTAAAAGGAGAATCAGAGGTTCTGCTCACTCTCGGAGCTGACTCTGAGCTAGCTGGGTTAGTGTCATGTACTGGGCACCAAGAAGTGTAAGTAATGGAGGAGGTGTCAGTTCTGCTGGTTAAGTGCACAAAGTTTTTTAAAATGTTGCTAACTTACTTTCAGCATCATGATGACAGTTGGACACATAACTGAGATCATTGCATTGTTCATGTTTTCCACGTTCAAATAACTAAAGGGAAAGCTGGAGCTGGGTGTTGTGGGATGAGCTAGGAGTCAGAGGGACAAAAAAAAACAAAAGTTGCGATTGATAAAAAAAACTTATTTCCACTCAGACTCTGTCCTGCAGTTTTGTCTTTGCTTCTCCAAAGCCTGGGAAATTCACTTCCTCTCAGTGATCCAGCCTCTTTTCCAGCTTCTCCCCATTCCCTTGCAGACACGAAAAAATAGCTACAGCTCTAATTTGCTCATTTGAGCCATTGGAGCATGTGCAGATGCTGGCTGTGTAAAGGAACACTGTCCTTTACTGCTGTTCTAATTTAAAGGGATAGAAACAATGTGTGAGACAGACTGATGTCAACCTTGAGAGCAGAGAAATCAGATCCTGATCAGAAACGAATAATAGAGTAAATTACGAACTGTTCTCAATTCCTCCTGCAATATTATTGCAATAAGGACAGAGATAAACTTGTTTTACAGCCAAAGGATTCACGGATGGGAAATTCACACTTGAAAGCGATATGAGAGCCACCCAATTCCACAGGTCCTGATCATTATGGGTAATATGGAAGGGAAAGCAGCATTCCCAGCCCAGAGAAACCATTCCCATGTTGTGCCCATGGTTGAGGATTAAACTGGTCATGTGATCTGGGAAGACACCATCATTACAGGACCAGCGTGAGGCTGTGCAAATGTGGGGAAGGAGGGAAGGAATTCACCTACCCCTCCCACTGGGACACTCATCAACACAGTCACACTGCTGAGAGGCCGCTCACCTGCCTCACGTATGGGAAAGGGTTTACTCGATCTTGCAATCTGCTGAGGCACCAGAGAGGGCACAGAGGATTCAGACACTTCACCTGCTCCATGTGTGAGAAAGGATTCATTCAAATCTCTCAGATGCAAAGACATCAGTGCATTCCCACTGGGGAGAGGCCATTCACCTGCTCAGTGTGTGGGAAAGGGTTCACTCAGTCCTCTCACCAGCTGAAACACCAGAGAATCACTCTGGGGAAAAGGTCATTCACTTGCTCCCTGTGTGGGATGAGACACACTGAAATGCCGCAGCT
>NW_025190349.1:0-1758 GCF_004010195.1 Chiloscyllium plagiosum
AACGAGAGGAGGGGAAAGGAGCGGGGGAAAGGATATTTGGGATCAATTGCCTTTTACTGAAAACAGTTCCCAACCTGTACGTGCCTGTAGCTCACTCCAATCTGAAACCCTCATTCCCCTCTATCCTGTCTCTGAGCCAATGGTGTCTTCATTCCCAGGATAGGGACAACATGGGGCTAGATTCAGAGTAAATCTCCCTCCACATTCTCTGCATCGAATACTCCCAGGACATGTGCGCCCTGAGGTTAGATACAGAGTATAAATCCCTCTGCACTGTTACTACCAAACACGCACAGGTTAGGGACAGCACAGGGTTAGGTACAAAGTTAGGCAGCATTGTAGACAGTGCAGATGGCACCTTAACATTACAAAGGGCTATTGATAGACTGGGTGAATGGGCAAAGCTGTGTTAGATGGAGTTCAGTGCAAGAAAGTGTGTGGGAATCAGGTTGGAGTACAGAGAGGGAGCACAAAGGAGGTTTACAAGAATGATCCTGAACCTCAGGGGTTACGTTCTGAGGGGCACTCGACAAATGAGGCCGGTTTTCATCAGAATTGAGAAAGTTAATGGGTGATCTGATCAAAGCTTCCAAGGTATAAACAGGATGAGACAGGATCGATCAAGATCAACGATTCCCACTGGTTGGAGATTCTCGACCGAGAGGGAGCAGAGTCTGAGAATGAGGGCCCAGAGCGTTCAGGAGAGATGGCAGGAAGCACTTTGACACACAAAGGGTGGGAGAGGGACTCTCTTCCACAAACAGCAGTGGATGCTGGATCAGTCGTTCAGGTTAAATCGGAGAGAAATACATTTTCAGTGAAGATATTGAGTGATATGGGCCAAAGGAAAGAATGTGGAGTTAGGCCACCGATCAGCCATGATCCCATTGAATGTTGGAACAGGCTCGAGGGGCTGAATGGCCTCTTCCTTTTCCTATGTTCCAGAATAAAGATCCCCCTACACTGTACCTATCAAACACTTTCAGGGCAGGGACAGAATGGGATTAGATGCACAGTAAAGCTGCCTTTACTGTATCCCCGTCAGGGCAGCGTCAGAACAGGGTTAGATACAGAGTAAAACTCCCTCTACACTATCCCCAACAACCCCTCACGGAGCTTTAATATTTGAAGATGCTCATATTATTCTGTCATTCCTTGTTCCTCAGTAACTGCGTGTGTGCGTATGTCAGAGAGTGAGACAGAGACAGAGACCATCATTGTGTCAGGTACTCCTGTACCTCAGTACTTAGAGTCATAGAGTCACAGAAACAGACTCGTTCAACCCATCCATGCCGACCAGATATCTCAACACAATCTAGTCCCACCTGCCAGCACCCGGTCCATATCCCTCCAAACCCTTCCTATTCATATACCCATCCAAATGCCTTTTAAATGTTGCAATTGTACCAGCCTCCATAACTTTCTCTGGCAGCTCATTCCATACTTGTGCCACCCTCTGTGTGAAAAGGTTGTCCCTTAGGTCTCTTTCATATAGAACATAGAACAATACAGCACAGAACAGGCCCTTTGGCCCACGATGTTGTGCCGAACATTTGTCCTCGCCTCAGCACCCATCCATGTACCTATCCAATTGCCGCTTAAAGGTCACCAAAGATTCTGACTCTACCACTCCCACAGGCAGCGCATTCCATGCCCACACCACTCTCTGGGTAAAGAACCCACCCCTGACATCCCCCCTATACCTTCCACCTTAAATTTATGTCCCCTTGTAACACTCTATTGTACCCGGGGAAAAAG
>NW_025190349.1:2046-3361 GCF_004010195.1 Chiloscyllium plagiosum
TTTATCCCCATAACTATGTAACTGCACAAGGACAGGGCGAAGGCGTTGGCCTGAGTCTGTCCTGCGCGCCATAACCCGATGAATGGTCTTAGTCTTCACCAGTCCCTCTTCAGCTTCGAAGTGAAGGAATCACAGCAGTCAGATCCAGAAAAATCTCACTGGCTGACCACCTACTGTCTGTTTCAGCATACCCACGATGTGAACATTGTTCATCCTGTCCCTGTTCTCGAGGTGGTCATCTTGTTCAGCTAAGGTACGGACCTGTATTTCAAGGGCGAGGATCCTCTCCCGAGAGGAATCGACCGCGGTCGCTGTCAATGCAGTTCGGTGCTTGACATTGTCTGTTCTGTTTCCAAGGATGTCAAGTTGCTGTTTTTGGAGAACGGCTGAGAGCGGTTCTAGCCTACTGCTGAACTTTTGTTCAATTATGGCTTCCATCATTTCATGTAACTTGATGAACTCAGTGACCAAGGCCTGGTGAATAACTGGGTCCATGGAACGAGCATAGTGGGTTGCAGCTACAACCTCAGGCAGGCTCGATGCTTCTGAGGTGTGCACCGTGTGTTGGAACTTACTCGATCCTTTCCCATGTTTTGTCATTTCCATTTAACAAAACGCGATTAGTAAAGATTCTATCGCTCTTTTAATGTTGAATTTTAAGTAAATGGCTGGGATGGGGTGACTTAGAGAACCACTTGGCCTGTGCTGTGATGCAGAGCCCAGCAAAGCAGACCTTCTGCATCGCCGCCATCTTGAATTCCCCCTTAACATTTTATCGATATTATCATTTCGTTCTAAATTATATTCCTGGATGTTCTGGAGCCGCGTCATTTGGTACCACTGTCTATATTTCCCCCACAACGCACATTCCTGCCAATCCCCGATAATCCTTGACTCCGTTGTTATGTATGAAACTTCTGTCTGTGCTTCAAACATATTCAATATCTCTGCCTCCAATGCTCTGTGGGGAAGAGAGTTACAAAGAACCACAACACTGAGAAAACAAAAATAAAACTCAAGATCTGAGTGTGAGATTAATTTTTCTTTGTCTCCTTATCTGAGAAAGAATAAAATTACATTGGAAGCAGTTCGGAGATGTTTCACTTCAGGTTTTCCAGGAATGAGTACCTTATATTATGAAAGCTTTAACATGTCACTCTTGGAAAGAGAGTTGATCTTATTGAAACATACAAGACCAAGACGAGAGTAGATCAGATAGATACTCATTGAGTATAGTCCAAATTTATTGTCATTTTCATAGAATGTCTACAGTGTGAAAGCTGCACATTCAGTCCATCAAGTCCACACTGACCCT
>NW_025190350.1:0-3361 GCF_004010195.1 Chiloscyllium plagiosum
TGCTGATATTCAAGTTCTAATAAATCACGTGGCTCTGTCAGAAGTTGATAGTACACTTGATTTCAGATTCCTTTCTGCATGTCTTCCACTTGATATCCTTCAGAAAAATTAACAAAGTAAGTGTACTGTTAAATGAACATAGCATAGGCACCAAATTCTTGCAAACTGCCAGATGCCTTCTGATCACATGTTACCCAGGACACCAAAACCTGAAAACTGTCATGCAGCCAGCCAGCCAGCCTTAAGAATCACCTAAGTGAAGCTTTCCTCCATACACAATGACCTGGAACAAGATGCTGTCAAAGATGCTGCAAATGGAGCTGAATCAAGGACATGAAAATGAAATATCAAGGCCGCTCGAGAAAAGAAAGCCATTTAAGTTGCTGAATGACTTCCTTCTATCCTATTAAATGAAAAAGATGACAAGAAATATAGAATGTTATTAGAAGGTGAAACATATTAGCCATGAAAGTTTTACAACAGTGAATAATGTTAGATATACACAAAATGAAGCAACACATATGTACTTTTTATATCAATGCTGCTCAGTTCCATGAGAAACTACACTTTTAATTGTGTACCTGAGGATAGAAGCAATCCATTTCTAGGATGCAAATTGTATTCAAATGAATGTGTTAAATTAAGGAAAAAAGTGAAAATACATTTAAGAGGGACAGAGAGCATCTGAGCACCTTTGCAGAGTCTTGTCCCTCCCTTGATTCACTGCAGTTGCCATAAGTGAACAGTTTTCCCCCATCTCTCCCTCCCAAGATGAAGAATGGAAAAGGGGAGACATTGCTTTTCTCCTCGATGTTGCCTAGAGGAGAGAGTTTTACACTGAAATTGAATGAAGATAGAGCTTCACTCCAGACTGCAACTTCCTTCCATTGTCCAACATGTGAGTACGGCACTTTCTGAGGGGGTGGGGGGTGGGGGGGAACATGTCAGGATAGATGCCGATAAAATGCTTCCTTGTCAGAGAATCTAGAACTCGATGTCGCAGATTATAAATAAGGGCTTTCCCATATCAGACAGAATGAGGAATTTATTCTCTCTTCTTTATTGCAATGCTCCCACACAGAGAGTAATAGAGACTGGCTCTTTGAATGTATTCAAGGCTGAATTAAACTGAATTTTGAGAGACAGGGAATGAAAGGTTATTGAGTACAGGTAGCAAATGAAGTTAAGGCCATAGCAGGACATGCATGATCTTCTTAATTGGAAAGTAAGCCTGATGAATAGCAGTAGCAAGAGATTTAACACGTTCCATGTGTGAGTGATCCTTCAAACAATTGTTGAAGCTGGACAGAGACATGGATTCCCACATTATAGTGAAACCGTGGAAATGTGAGGACTGTGGGAAGGAATTCAAAATTCCATCTTTGCTTGAACGTCATTGCCACGGTCACACCGGGGAGCGGCCATTCGCCTGCTCCATGTGCAGCAAGGGCTTCATTCATTTATCTAAAATGAAGAGAAAGGGTAGTATTGCTGAGGCAGGACTGACTGCAGGTAGAGTAGGTGGCGGTGCATGGCTGATAGCATGGAGCAGAGGATCCAGAAAGAGAATTGTTGCTGAAGGTTTCGAATTTGTAGTGTGTACTGGGCATCCTGTCCAGGTTCAAACTGTGTTGGGCTGAATGTGGTCCAGAGTCCATGTGAGATCAGATGGTTCCATAGGCAGTTCGGAGGAATAGCTGATTTTGATGAAGGGCTTCTGCCTGGACATCGATCCTGATGAAGGGCTTATGCCCAGAACATCGATTCTCCTGCTCCTGGGATGCTGCCTGACCTGATGTCCTTTTCCAGCAACGCACTCTCGACTATTAGTACTCAAGAGCGCTTACATTCACTGGTCAGTTGAGCACCTATTAAGACACACTTACTGATTTGGAACATGCAGTGGAGTCGGGAGATGTATACCTGTCATGTTTTATTCTGTGAAAAAGCCTATCCCATGGAAAGATTGGCTTCAGTTTGTCCCTTCCCCAGGAGGCTGTCAGGACGATGACATGGGAAACAGAGAATGCTTGTCCAGTACTGAAGGTTGGACAAATTGGAAAAATGAGAGTTTCTGATAATGTCTTACAATTCTGGTGGCTTTTGGAGGTATTTTTGAAATTGTCATGGTCTGTGTGACCCACTGATGTTCCCAGAGTCTGAGCCACACCAAAAATGGCAGGATGGAGAAGGGTATGCAGACATGGGTTATATCCCTACCATAGAGTCATAGAACCTGACCGCATGGAAACAAACCTTTCCGTCCAACTCATCCATGCTGACCAGTTATCCCAAATTGGTGAGGCCACTTCTGAAATATTGTGTTCAATTCTGGCCTTCTTGCTATCAGAGGATGTTAAAGTTGAAAGGGCTGAGAAAAGATGTACAAGGATGTTGCCAGGCTTGGAGGGTTTGAGCTCTAGGGAGAGTCATAGAGTCTTAGAATCATGGAGATGTACATACGGAAACAGACCATTCATTCCAAATCGTCCATGCTGACTAAACATCCAAACCTAAACTAGTCCCATTTACCAGCACTTGGCCCATATCCCTCAAACCCTTCCTATTCATATACCCACCAAGATACCATTTAGAATGTTGTCATTGTAGCAGCCTCCACCACTTCCTTTAATAGCGTATTCCATACACGTGCCACCCTCTGCGTGAAAAAGTTGTCCCTTAGGTCCCTTTTCTCACCGTAAACTTATGCCTGCTAGTTCTGGACTCCCCCACTCCAGGAAAAAAAACCTTGTCTATTTCCCCTATCCATGCCCCTCATGATTTTATAAACCTGTATAATGTCACCCCTCACCCTCTGACACTCCAGAGAAAGTAGCCCTATATTGGTCAGAGTATTGAGTATATGAATTGGGAGGTCTCTGTCCAATGGTCACTTACTGTTCCATTCAATAATTCTATAATTGGAAGTATATAACATAGCTAAAGGACAAAAATACAACATATAATTGTATTTGAATCTCGGAGACTAGCATATTGAATATATAACCATTTAATAACACTAGATAGATCTCTGTCCCTTCTCAAGTACCAGTCCTGATAAATGCCTTGCGGACCTGAAAGCCTTGAGAGACAGAGAGAATCTGAAACCCTTTCCATTTGATTCACTTCCTCTTTATCCAGCTGCTATAACTGAATGGTTTTACCCCTCCCCCTCTCACTCCCCATCTCCAAACCAGGATGAGGAATGGAAAGGGGGGACATTGATTTGCTCCCAGATGTTACCCAGAGGGAGGGAGTTTCCCTCTGAAACTGGCCTCGTCCCGCGTTGTGACGTTCACGATGGAGGGCGGGGCGTCGTGAAGGAGCCATAGAAATCGCAGCGCCGACCGGTGATGTCGCT
>NW_025190351.1:0-831 GCF_004010195.1 Chiloscyllium plagiosum
ATCAGCATCGTCCCACCGAATCAGCATTGCCACACTCTATCAGCAGTGTCCCCCTCAATCAGCATCGTCCCACTCTATCAACATCGTCCCCTTTTATCATCATCGTCTCACTCTATCAACATTATCTCATACTATCAGCATCGTCCCACTCTATGAAAAATGTCTCACCTTATCATTTCGTCCCACTCTATCAACATTGTACCACACTATCAATATCGCACCACTCTATCAGCATCGTCCCATTTTATCAGAATCGTCCCATTTTATCAGCATCGTCCCACTCTATCAGCATCGTCCCACTCTATCAGCATCGTCCCACTCTATCAGCATCGTCCCACTCTGTCAGCATCGCCCCACTTTATCCGCATCATCCCACTCCATCAATATCATCCTACACTATCAAAAATGTCTCACTCTGTCAGCATCGTCCCACTGAATCAGCATTGTCCCACTCTATCGGCATTGTCCCAATTTATCAGCATTGCCTCACTCTATCAGCGTCGTTGCAGTCTATCAGCCATGTCCCACTGAATCAGCATCGTCCCACTCTATCAGCATCGTTCCACTGAATCATCATTGTCCCACTCTATCAGCATCGTTCCACTGAATCAGCATTGTCCCACTCTATCAGCGTCGTCATAGTCTATCAGCATCGTCCCACTGAATCAGTATCGTCCCACTGAATCAGCATCGTCCCACTCTATCAGCATTGTCCCAATCTATCAGCATTGTCCCACTCTATCAGCGTCGTCATAGTCTATCAGCATCGTCCCACTGAATCAGTATCGTCCCACTGAATCAGCATCGTCCCACTCTATCAGCATTGTCCCA
>NW_025190351.1:1043-3361 GCF_004010195.1 Chiloscyllium plagiosum
ATCCCACTCTATCAACATTATCCCACTCTATCAGCATCATCCCACTCGATCGGCATCGTCCCACTGGTTAAGCATTGATCCACTGAATCAGCATTGTCCCAATCTCACAGCATCGTCCCACTCTACCAGCATTGTCCAACTCTATCAACATCGTCCCACTGAATCAGCATTTTACCACTCTATCTGTGTCATCCCAGTCTATCAGCATCGTCCCACTCTGTCAGCAATGTCCCACTCTATCAGCGTCGTCGCAGTCTATCAGCATCGTCCCACTCTATCAGCATCATCCCACTCTATCCACTCTATCAGCATCATCCCAATCTATCAACATCATCCCACTCTATCAGCATCGTCCCACTGTATCAGCCACGTCCCACCCCATCAGCATTGTCCCACTCCAGCAGCATCATCCCACTCTATCAGCATCGTCCCACTGTATCAGCCACGTCCCACCCCATCAGCATTGTCCCACTCCAGCAGCATCATCCCACTCTATCAGCATCGTCCCACTCTATCAGCATTGTCCCACTCTATCAGCATTGTCCCACTCTATCAGCATCGTCCCACTCTATCAGCATCATCCCACTCTATCAGCGTTGTCCCCGTCTATCAGCATCGTCCCATTCTATCACTTTCATCCCACTCTATAAACATCATCCCATTCTATCAGTATCGTCACACTCTATCAGCCTCGTCCCACACTATCAGTATTGTCCCACTCTATCAGCATAATCCCACTGTATCAGCAATGTCCCACTCTATCAGGATCGTCCCACTCTATCAGCATCGTCCCAATCTATCAGCATCGTCCCAAACTATCAGCATCGTCGCACTCTATCAGCATAATCCCACTGTATCAGCAATGTCCCACTCTATCAGGATCGTCCCACTCTATCAGCATAATCCCACTGTATCAGCATCGTCCCTCTCTATCAGCATTGTCCCAATCTAGCAGCATCTTCCCACTCTATCAGCATCGTCCCACTCATTCAACATCGTCCGAATCTATCAGCATCGTCCGAATCTATCAGCATCGTCCAACTCGATCAGCATCGTCCGAATCTATCAGCATCGTCCGAATCTATCAGCATTCAACATCGTCCGAATCTATCAGCATCGTCCGAATCTATCAGCATCGTCCAACTCGATCAGCATCGTCCCACTCGATCAGTATCGTCCCACTCTAACAGCATCGTCCCACTCTAACAGCATCGTCCCACTCTATCAGCATGGTCCCACTCTATCAGCATCGTCCCACTCTATCAGCATCGTCCCACTCTATCAGCGTTGTCCCCGTCTATCAGCATCGTCCCATTCTATCACTTTCATCCCACTCTATAAACATCATCCCATTCTATCAGTATTGTCCCACTCTATCAGCATAATCCCACTGTATCAGCAATGTCCCACTCTATCAGGATCGTCCCACTCTATCAGCATAATCCCACTGTATCAGCATCGTCCCTCTCTATCAGCATTGTCCCAATCTAGCAGCATCTTCCCACTCTATCAGCATCGTCCCACTCTATCAGCGTTGTCCCCGTCTATCAGCATCGTCCCATTCTATCACTTTCATCCCACTCTATAAACATCATCCCATTCTATCAGTATTGTCCCACTCTATCAGCATAATCCCACTGTATCAGCAATGTCCCACTCTATCAGGATCGTCCCACTCAACAGCATTGTCCCAATCTAGCAGCATCGCCCCAACCTATCACCATCGTCCCAACCTATCACCATCGTCCCAACCTATCACCATCGTCGCACTCTATCAGCATTCGTCCCACTGAATCAGCATTGTCGCACACTCTCAGCATTGTCCCAATCTAGCAGCATCTTCCCACTCTATCAGCACCGTCCCACTCTATCAACATCGTCCGAATCTATCAGCATCGTCCCAAACTATCAGCATCGTCCCACTCGATCAGCATCGTCCCACTCGATCAGCATCGTCCCACTCGATCAGCATCGTTCCGCTCTAACAGCATCCTTCCAATGAATCAGCATCGTCCCACCCTGTCAGCATCGTCCCACCCTGTCAGCATCGTCCCACCCTATCAGCAATGTCCCACCCTGTCAGCAATGTCCCACCCTGTCAGCATCGTCCCACCCTGTCAGCATCATCCCTCTTGATCAGCATCGTCCCAGTCTATTAGCAATGTCCCACGGTAGGCTTATGCGGAAATTCAGGAGGCATGGGATAGTGGGAAAATTTGGCCAGTTGGATAGAGAACTGGCTAACCGGTCCAAGATGGTAAATATTCAGCCTGGAGCCCAGTTTCAAGTGGAGATCCGCAGGGATCAGTTCTGGGTCC
>NW_025190352.1:0-3361 GCF_004010195.1 Chiloscyllium plagiosum
GTCTGAGGGGGAAATGAGACCTGGAGCAGTGAGCCGGGAAATGTGACCTCAAGCAGCGGGGGGGTAATCAGACCTGGAGCGTTGTGAGGGGACTGAGACCTGGTGCAGTGTGAGGGGAATGAGACCTGGAGCAGTCTGAGGGGAATGATACCTGGAGCAGTGTGAGGGGAACGAGACTGGAGCACTGTGAGAGGAACGAGACCTGGAGCAGTGTGAGGGGAACGAGACCTGGAGCAGTGTGAGGGGGAATGGGACCTGGAGCAGTGTGAGAGGAACGAGACCTGGAGCAGTGTGAGGGGAATGAGACATGGAGCACTGTGAGGGGAATGAAACCTGGAGCAGCGTGTGGGGAATGAGATCTGGAGCAGTGTGAGGGGAATGAGACCTGGAGCGGTATGAGGGGAATGAGACCTGGAGCATTGTGAGGGAAAATGTGACCTCGAGCAGCGTGGGGAGAACGAGACCTGTAGCAGTGTGAGGGGAATGGGACTTCGAGCAGTGTGAGGGGAATGAGACCTGGAGTAGGGTGAGGGGTAAATAAGATCTGGCGCTGTATGAGGGGGAAAGAGACCTGGAGCAGTGTGAGGGTGAATGAGTCCTGGAGCAGTGTGAGGGGAATGAGACATGGAGCAGTTTGAGGGGAACGAGACCTGGAGCTCTGTGAGGTGAAATATGACCTCGAGCAGTGTGAGGGGAATGATACCTGGAGTAGTTGAGGGGAAAGAGACATGGAGCAGTGTGAGGGGAATGAGACTTGGAGCAGTGTGAGGAGAATGAGACCTGGAGCAGTGTGAGGGGAATGGGGTCTGGAGCATTGTGAGGGGAACGAGAGCTGGAGCAGTGTGAGGGGAATGAGACCTGGAGCATTGTGAGGGGAACGAGACCTGGAGCAGTGTGAGGGGAATGAGACCTGGAGTTGTGTGAGGGGAATGGGACCTGTGAGGGGAATGACACCTGGAGCAGTATGCCCGGGATTTGAGAACTGGAGCAGTTTGAGGGAGAACGAGACCTGGAACAGCATGGGGGTAATGAGACCTGAAGCAGTGCGGGGGGAATGAGACCTGGAGCAGTGTGAGGAAAACGAGACCTGGAGCAGTGTGAGGGGAATGACACCTGGAGCAGTATGCCCGGGATTTGAGAACTGGAGCAGTTTGAGGGAGAACGAGACCTGGAACAGCATGGGGGTAATGAGACCTGAAGCAGTGCGGGGGGAATGAGACCTGGAGCAGTGTGAGGGGAATGACACCTGGAGCAGTATGCCCGGGATTTGAGAACTGGAGCAGTTTGAGGGAGAACGAGACCTGGAACAGCATGGGGGTAATGAGACCTGGAGCAGTGTGAGGGGGATGAGACCTGGAGCAGTGTGAGGGGAATGACACCTGGAGCAGTATGCCCGGGATTTGAGAACTGGAGCAGTTTGAGGGAGAACGAGACCTGGAACAGCCTGGTGGGAATGAGACCTGGAGCAGTGTGAGGGGAATGAGACCTGGAGCAGTGTGCGGGGAAATGTGACCTGAAGCAGTGTGAGGGGAACGAGACCTGGAGCACTGTGAGGGGGAATGAGACCTGGAGCAGTGTGAGGAAAACGAGACCTGGAGCAGTGTGAGGGGAAATGAGACCTGGAGCATTGTGAGGGGAACGAGACCTGGAGCAGTGTGAGGGGGATGAGACCTGGAGCAGTGTGAGGGGAATGAGACCTGGAGGAGTGTGAGGGGAATGAGACTTTGAGCAGTGTGAGGGGAATGAGACCTGGAGCAGTGTCAGGGGAATGGGACCTGGAGCATTTTGAGGGGAACGAGACCTGGAGCAGTGGAGGGGAATGAGACCTGGAGCATTGTGAGGAGAACGAGACCTGGAGCAGTGTGAGGGGAATGAGACCTGGAGCAAAGTGAGGGGAATGAGACTTGGAGCAGTGTGAGGAGAATGAGACCTGGAGCAGTGTGAGGGGAATGGGACCTGGAGCAGTGTGAGAGGAACGAGACCTGGAGCAGTGTGACGGGAATGAGACCTGGAGCAGTGTAAGGGGAACGAGACCGGGAGCAGTGTGAGGGGAATGGGACCTGGAGCAGTGTGAGGGAAATGTGACCTGAAGCCGTGTGAGGGGGAACGAGACCTGGAGCAGTGTGAGGGGAACGAGACCTGGAGCAGGGTGAGGGGAATGGGACCTGGAGCAGTGTGAGAGGAATGAGACCTGGAGGAGGTTAATGGTAATGAGACCTGGTGCAGTCTGAGGGGGAAATGAGACCTGGAGCAGTGAGACGCGAAATGTGACCTCAAGCATCGGGGGGGTAATCAGACCTGGAGCGTTGTGAGGGGACTGAGACCTGGTGCAGTGTGAGGGGAATGAGACCTGGAGAGGTTAATGGTAATGAGACCTGGTGCAGTCTGAGGGGGAAATGAGACCTGGAGCAGTGAGACGGGAAATGTGACCTCGAGCAGCGGGGGGGGGAATCAGACCTGGAGCGGTGTGAGGGGACTGAGACCTGGTGCAGTGTGAGGGGAATGAGACCTGGAGCAGTCTGAGGGGAATGATACCTGGAGCAGTGTGAGGGGAACGAGACCTGGAGCAGTGTGAGAGGAACGAGACCTGGAGCAGTGTGAGGGGAATGAGACCTGGAGCATTGTGAGGGAAAATGTGACCTCGAGCAGCGTGGGGGGATCGAGTCCTGGAGCAGTGTGAGGGGAATGGGACTTCGAGCAGTGTGAGGGGAATGAGACCTGGAGTAGGGTGAGGGGTAAATAAGATCTGGCGCTGTATGAGGGGGAAAGAGACCTGGACCAGTGTGAGGGTGAATGAGTCCTGGAGCAGTGTGAGGGGAATGAGACATGGAGCAGTTTGAGGGGAATGACACCTAGAGCACTGTGAGGGGAACGAGACCTGAGCAGTGTGAGTGGAACGAGACCTGGAGCAGTGTGAGGGGAATGAGACCTGGAGCAGTGTGAGAGGAACGAGACCTGGAGCAGTGTGAGGGGAATGAGACATGGAGCACTGTGAGGGGAATGAAACCTGGAGCAGCGTGTGGGGAATGAGATCTGGAGCGGTGTGAGGGGAACGAGACCTGGAGCAGTGTGAGGGGAATGAGACCTGGAGCAGTATGAGGGGAATGAGATCTGGAGCATTGTGAGGGGAATGGGACTTCGAGCAGTGTGAGGGGATGAGACCTGGAGTAGGGTGAGGGGTAAATAAGATCTGGCGCTGTGTGAGGGGGATAGAGACCTGGAGCAGTGTGAGGGTGAATGAGTCCTGGAGCAGTGTGAGGGGAATGAGACTTGGAGCAGTGTGAGGGGAACGAGACCTACAGCACTGTGAGGGGAAATATAACCTCGAGCAGTGTGAGGGGAATGAGACCAGGAGCAGTGT
>NW_025190353.1:0-1067 GCF_004010195.1 Chiloscyllium plagiosum
GTGGGGTCTATTTGGAGGTGGCGGAAATGTTGGCGGATGATTTGGTTTATGTGAAGGTTAGTGCGGTGGAAGGTGAGCACCAGGGGCGTTCTGTCCTTGTTACGGTTGGAAGGGTGGGGTCTGAGGGCGAAGGTGCGGGATGTAGCGGAGATGCGTTGGAGGGCATATTTAACCACGCGGGAAGGGAAATTGCAGTCTCAAAAGAAGGAGGCCACCTGGTGTGTTCTGTGGTGGAATGGTCCTCCTGGGAGCAGATACGCCTGAGGCGGAGGAATTGGGAATACGGGATGGCATTTTTGCAAGAGGTAGGGTGGGAAGAGGTGTAATCCAGGTAGCTGTGGGAGTCGGTGGGTTTCTAAAAATATCAGTGTCAAATCGGTCATCATTAATGTAGATGGAGAGGTCCAGGAAGGGGAGGGAGGTGTCAGAGATGGTCCGGGTAAATTTAAGGTCAGGGTGGAATGCGTTGGTGAAGTTGATGAATTGCTCAACCTCCTCACGGGAGCACGAGGTGGCGCCAAAGCAGTCATCGATGTAGCGGAGGAAGAGGTGGGGAGTGGTGCCGGTGTAATGACGGAAGATCGACTGTTCTCCATAGCCAACAAAGAGACAAGCATGGCTGGGGCCCATGCGTGTGCCAATGGCTACCCCTATGATCTGGAGGAAATGGGAGGATTCAAACGAGAAATTGTTAAGGGTGAGGACCAGTTCGGCCAAACGAATGAGAGTGTTGGTGGAAGGGTACTGTTGGAGACGTCAGGAGAGGAAGAACCGGAGGGCTTGGAGGCCCTAGTCATGGTGGAAGGAGGTGTAGAGGGATTGGATATCCATGGTGAAGATGAGGCGTTGGTGGCCGGAACGGAAGTCTTGGAGGAGGTGGAGGGCGTGGGTGGTGTCTCGAACGTATGTGGGGCGTTCCTGGACTGGGGGGATAGGACAGTTTCAAGGCATGTAGAGATGAGTTCAGTGAGGCAGGAGCATGCTGAAACAATGGGTCGGCCAGGGTCGTCAGGCATGTGGATCTTGGGCAGGAGGTAGAAAGGGGCAGTGCGGTGTTCCCGGACAAT
>NW_025190353.1:2300-3361 GCF_004010195.1 Chiloscyllium plagiosum
TGCCTGCTTGTCAGATATCGGGAATTGTCCATCTTTCGCAGTTACAATGGCACCTCTCTCCACTTGTGCCTCCACTACATTGATAAATGCATTGGCGCCACTTCGTGCTCCCACGAGGAGGTTGAACTGTTCAGCAAGGGTTACCAGCATATTTCACCTCTATACCAACTTTACCTGGATCATCTTGGCAACTTCCCTTCCCTTCATGGACTTGTTCATCACCTTCTCCAGCGAATCACTAATGACAGACATATACTACAACCCCACCAACTCCCACAGCTATCAATACTACACCTCCATCCACCTCACCTCGTGTAAAAACGAAATCCCTTCTTCCCAATTCCTCTTCCTCCACCACATCTTTTCCCAGGATGACCAATTCCACATCAGAAAGTCCCAGTTGGTCTCCCTCTTCCATAATCGCAAATGCCCTTCCCACGTGGTTGAGGATGCCCTCCAGTGCATCTCTTCGACTTCACTGACCACCGCCCTTCAACCCCACCGCTCCCGCAACAAGGACAGAAACCCTTGGTCCTCAACTTTCACCCCACCAACCTCCGCATAAAACACATCAGACTCCACCACTTCTGCTATCTCCAAACACACCCAACCATCAGACATATATTTCCCTCCTCATCCCTATCAGCATTCTGAAAAGACCATTCCCTCCACGAAACCCTCGTCAGGTCTACAACCCCAAATAAGCCCACACCCCACTATTGGAATCTTTCCCTACCACCACAGGAAGGGTAAGGGTAACACGAGCGCCCACACCACTTCACTCATCTCCGTCCAAGGCCCCAAAGGATCCTTCCACATCCGTTAGAAATTCACCTATACCGCTTGCAATGTCATCTACTGCATCCGTTGCACCCAGTGTTGTCTACTCTGCATCAGGGAGACAGGACACCTTCTTGCAGATCATTTCAGAGAACATCTCTGGGACACTCGCAGCCATCAACTTCACCATCCCGTGACTGAACACTTCAACTCCTCCTCCCATTCCGTCAAAGACGTAAAGGTCCTGCGCCTCGTTTACCACCAAACCACAACCACCCAAT
>NW_025190354.1:0-3361 GCF_004010195.1 Chiloscyllium plagiosum
GTACTTACAATTTTACATTGTGGTTACAATTGCTGAGCTTGTAATCTGCATCGGTTAGTAAATCATTCCCCTACTGTTCATCATCTTTACCCAAATAGGTTCAACATTCTAATCTCTTGACTAAAGCTAATATTCAAAAATTATACAAATTTTACCACAGCCTCGGCATTTCACTTACCTCTGTCAGTTTTGTTGCGATATTAATTAATCCTTTAATGTGTTACTGCTGCACATATTAACAGAAAAAAAACAACAGCAATAGACACAGGTGGGATTGGATTTCGAACGGTGCTGACTACAGCCACAGCGCAGCGTATTGCCCACAATCTAATCGCAGAAGCACAGACTGAATTGTCTCGACCATCAAACTATGTACAGTGCTGGAGTGCATGAAGGAACAGCACCAAAATGCATCAGAAAGAGTTTTCTGGGCTACCATTTTCGATTTACTTATTTTTCAATCAGCAATTGAGTTTTAGATCGGTTGCTTCGCCAGCTTCACCACATAAGAAAGTAACAACTGCTGAAGAAGTCCATACTCCCAGTTCCCAGACCAGAATCAGAGACTCTCAGTGCCCTGAATTTAGCTGGGAGGAATTTCTGGACATTGCATTTCGTGTCTTGTTGGTGTTGATTTATGTGGATCGTTAGATGTCTGCCTGTTTATCCTATAGAGTGTATCGTGCAAGCCTTGCATGTAATATTGTACACCTGTTGACATGCACATGATGGGTACTGGGGGCTTTTGTTCTAGTGAGTAGTTATCTGAGCGTGGCTGTCAGTTCATGTGCTGTCATGAATCCTAGCGTTCGGAGGAGTCTGTCTGTCAGCTCTGAGACTTCATTTTATATGAGGAAGAGTGTTTAGTGTGTTGGGTGGTTTTATGTCCTCGTGGCGTTGTTTTTCTGTTTGGTATCTGAAAATGAAGTTCAGGAGATATCCTTTACTTGTGAAGAGTTTGTGGAGTATCCACTAAACCCACGATCAGCTGTCCATAGTAGCCATACATCGATGACAAAAACTACAGTTTTGATTGGAAAAACACAACGCTCATAGGACAGTCAATCAGGTGTCAGCTAGAGAATTTCTAGAAGCACGGAACTCATCCACAGACTCCAACTTCAGATACAATGATCGAGACCCAATATACTGACAATTGCATCGAACAACTGGAAGCAACTGGAAAGAAACCAAATCAATTCAAATCGCCACGTGACAGCAGAGCTTCTCAGGAGGCTCTGCAGCACTGAAATGTCGCCGAGAAAGGGGAGGAGATGGCTATAACCCAACTTCCCAGATACAGCGGACATCCACAAAACAGCTACACTCGGACTACAAATCATTGCACAAAAGATGAAACCCTACAGAACTCAGGACTTTCCCGTCGATGAAGTGAACCCCGGTGCCCGGCGCTACAGGTAGGATTAGTAACCACTATACTGCCGAACACAGTAAAGCTGGGGCAGCCCTAAACCTCGTTATACACTCTCCTGTCAAAAACAACCGTTTGACTATCCTCATTCCATTTTTGACCTTCTGTCCTTGTATTCCTTAGCTTCACAAATTCACGTCGGAATACTTCTGAAGGTTATTTGGGTTTCTGCCTATCCTACCCTGACAGAGAGTGGATTGGAGTCTCCGACCACATGCTGTCTGATAACGTTTTTCAGCATACCGACTCAAACATTTCTATCCCTTATATTTAAACTGTGCCTCCCCAATGATCCCAATCACTGCAGATCCTCGGAATGATAAAGGGACAAAATAAATTGCCCGTCTCATTTCCCAGTTGTCAGGCCCGGTATCAGTGAAAGTGAGTGGTGAAGATCCGAAGATCCAATAGGAAATGAAGGTGGGAATGATCGCCTGAGTGTGGCCCCAGTGATACAATCACTGGGTGCAAGGTCATGCTATGATGGTACAGAGACGGATGAGGTCCCAGAACAGGGAGCTTCAACCGCACCTGGAGCAGCTTCGGGGTTGACGAGGAGCAGGGAAAATTGGGACATCAGGCTGGGAGCTCCAACCTAATTTGGAGTAGCGCCTATTGACATGGAGAACGGAGCATTGGTCCATCTATGGGAGCTCCAGACGCACGTGTAGCCGCTTAAATCGACATGCAAGGGTGAGCTTTGGGACATCACACAATCTATTAAAGTAATCTAAACCATCGAACATGAACAGAAATACACGATGCTGTGATGAGGCTCAAGGTATGAAGGAAAAGCAGGAATAGGTATTTGAAATTTATCAGATTGCCGATGATCCCATTGCACGTCTGAGGAGACAGAGAATAAATGAAATTTTCATGCGGACAAATGTGTTTTCTTTGCGAAAATCGCTGATTGACAAACGGGGAACACTGAAGTGAAGCTGTGACGGTGATTATCTTTCCAGATATTCAACATGCGAGCATGACGGCTATTGCTCATGTCCGCATTATGAATACACGCACAGGGCGAATTGTGCAAAGCATAATGCACCTGACTACTGATCACGCGACTGTAGGCCTGGCACCTACCTTGCTGAAGAGCAATTCAGGCTTTTCTTACACTTCGAAACCAATCGCTCTGAGCCAGAGATGGCGTTTGACTTCCTGACCTGCAGGAACGAAGATCCCTCCAGTATATGCCTCCGAGAACATCAGACGCAGTGTACCAACATCAACACAGGAGGAGAAGCTGAAATAGCTGCACACGCTGCTCATGGGCAACGTGCCATTTCCAAACCCATCCATGCAATCACAACGGCTCCTCAATCGCAAGGAATCAAACTGTGTGGCAGATTTGAGAATCGGTTACAGAGAAGGATGAAGGTGAACTGACCGATTGATCAGGGACTGTCGAGGCACCCTCTCCTTCTTTAAAAGGCTAGTCATTGACACTAAGGTTCTCTTCGAGTATTTATTGATCTGAAGCATTGAAATAATTCGCATTTTGCTGTGTCGCTGACAGGAACTAAATGCCCAGATTGCATGACTGGGAATCGAAACTGGGCCGCAGGGGTAAAGGCAATGAATCCTAACAATTAGCACACCAGGGCTGACTGTACGAGTCGGACGCACTGGTGGAATAAAAACCCTTAAACTTCTTCTACCTTCTTTTATCAGAAACATCCGCTTGACTTGTCTCATCCAATTTTCCATAACTTGGTCTTGTATGTCTTAGCATTACATATTCCCATCTGAATTCGTCCGAAGGTGACGTGCTTTTTGCCTCCGTGATGCGAACAGTGAGCGCCAGATTCAACGACCCACTGGCTGATAAAGGTTTCCTGCAAATCGCCTCAAACTTTTTTGTCTATTATCTTAAAACTATGCCCTCGGATCATCGTTCAAGAGGAAACGTTTCTTTCAGTCTCC
>NW_025190355.1:0-3361 GCF_004010195.1 Chiloscyllium plagiosum
AGACAAAGGAAACCTGATCAGGGACTCGCAGGTAAATTAAGCTATCAATGACAGTCCACTGCACACAACAAGAGCTCAGACCACAACAGATTCTAGTGAAACCAACCATGCAATGAAAATAGCGAACTGGTCTTTATAATCATGCAGCCTCTCTCAATCAAATAATCCCAGTCAACTTCTCAACATTTTAAAACTATTAATATCAATGAATATATATTAATTTCCATTCATAATTTCCTCCAAAAATGTATCTGATTATTCTCTTCAAATTATATTTTAAATGGTGTATTCCAAATCACAAATTATTTCCAATTATTCTTAGTGCAAAACAACTTGCAAACTAAAATAGTTTTCATTTCAATAATGACACTGGAAACTTTGTTATGTAGTTTAACCATATTTCCAAATATTGTTTTGTTTCATTATTGTAGTGAAGCTAAAATTAAAGTCTATTTATTTTCTCTGATATCCTTCTATTACTTTATTCCCTAATAACAATGCCCATGATGTAATGGGTGACAAGCATTAAATTTCATTGAAATTTCATTGCAAGAACTTGCACAAATAATCATATATTATTCAGTTCATTCATTGTTGTTGATTATCAGTTATTTGCATTGTATTATCACGTTAAATTCACTTAAATAATCACAGGAGAATTTCCACCTCTATAGATATGTAAAGTGAATGTCAAATTATTAATATTTCAAGTAAAACCAAATTCACATTTTGTTCTGTTTGAATCCAGGAATGACAGGATGTGTTACATTATTATGGGAAACAGGAACAAGTGAAGGTTGTGGCTCTCAGACATGAGGCCTTAAAGCTAAAGGGCCAGGTGGTAGTTACAGTGGGGGAAGTACCTAGTGCCCCGTTCTCCTCAGAAGGCAGTGAGGATGGTGACACTGACTGGAACAGGTTAGATGACAAAGCGCCCACATAAGGACAGAGGGACGACAATGGGTGGGATGACCCACCACCCTGTAATGCCCAGAAGGCCGTGTCTATGGCACCACTGGGCATCAAAGCTCAACTTAGACAGACAGAAGGGGGGCAAGAAAGGGAACTGACAGAAACCAAACCTGAACCGTTCACCCGCTGAATGACAGATGTTGGTGAATGAACACCCAGCCTGATAGAGAAATGGAAATAATGGGCCTTATTGGGACAATATGGATGAATTAGTAGAGGTACACAGTCTCACCGAAGATGATGCACTGACCCTCCGTCAGCCCAAGATGCCCTGAAGTGCAGAAACTGTACCTGCAATGAGAGGATGGGGTGCAAGCTGGTTCCCCCCAGAGTACAGCTGATCCATGGCGCCAGGCATTTACAGATATTGCAGGGACACACTGGGGAGCGAACAGGCTGAATGGGCTAAAATAACCTTGGTGACTCAGGGACCCAAGGGGAAGATCGCAGATCATACAGAGAGGAAGCCTGAGGTGTGTAACGACCACAGGGGATTACCAAACCCTAACATGTGATGATGAAATAGGTTTGATGTATTTAAAAGATGACATAGGACCCCATTTAACTGTAATTATAAACATGGGACTCCCAGTGGGAGATAATTCTAACCACATTCTGAATTGGGCCATGAGAGCTGAGGCAAACACAGAAACACAGGGGAATAGCTGCAGTACAGGGAGGGTAATCAGACCCACAATGTTACAAGGGAAGCAGGAAAGGGCACATAGACAAGGAACGTAGGCACAGAGTGGGAGATAGGTGTTCATATTGTGAGTGGCCTGTGTTCATGTAGGTATATGCATAGCCCCTGAATATTCATTGACGCGCTGTTAAGGGGCCAATACTTGCATGATTCTAACACCGGAGTATCTTTGTCAGTTACCGATAAGCATTTACCCCTCACCCTCTCAATTACTAAAATGAGAGCAGTCGGAGAGGGAACATAGGAAGCTGGATGAAGCAAACCTGCCCCGATGTCGACCGGGAGTATGACAAAATGTATTCAGATATGGAGGTGTGAAACTCAAGAAGGGACCTTCTGGGAGTTGCTCCTATTTATTCTAAAATGGCAACTATTGACATCAACACCCGAATTTAAACATGGGGATGCTCCGGCCAGGACTGGGACAGAAAGAAAAGGAGAGGCAACCTCTCCGGAGTAGCTACATTGCAGGGAGACTGGGACAGTCAGAGAATCTGGTGGGTTATAGCTCAGACCCACTCAGCGGTGTGTGTAACTCAAACAGGAAAGTGAGTTGTTATCTATCGACCCTGTAAAGATCGAGAGCCCTCTCACTCCCCACACAAACGGGATCACATCAAAGCTGGGTCTGAGGAGGCAGTAATTGTGACAGTGATAGATTGACAGAAGCTGGAAATAGTCTGGGTCCATACCTGTGGACATTGAATGGCAGAAGAGAGTGGTGTTTACTGACCGAGGAGAACAGGCCACCAGGATACTATTACCTCAGGGATCCCGCAGTATTCCAGTATTTCCCACCGATGTGTGTTTGATGGATTTCGTCACACTGATCTTACCAACACCTCATCACCTCAAGCAGTGAGAAAGAACATATCCAGATATTATACAGAGTATTGGATCAGGTTAGCCAGGTCAGGCTTAAACTTAACGCACAAAGAGTGCAACTGGGAAGGTAGGGAGAGATGGAACTGGGACATCATATTGGGGAGATCAAATCAGGAAGGGAGAGGGGACAGTCCCAGCGGGAACAACATCTATGATGATAAAATTATCCACCCACACACTGTAAAGGGATCAGGCAAACTCTAGGATTGTTTAATTATTGTGGGAATTTTGTGGGGAATTATCCAGAAATAGAGAACCATCACGAGCCCTGGTAGAAGCACGGACATTAAGCAGGGGTGAGGGAGGCAAAATGCACACAGTCAGCATGCCTTTGGTATAGTTCATGACTGGGCTCGGTGAGGGTACATCACCCTGTCTGGGGGCCACATTGAGCATGAAGAACAGGTCAGAGAGTTAGTGGAAGCAGCTAACTTTCCCAGTGAAGCAGCAATAATGAAGATTAGAGCTCACAGGAAAGTAGAAACCCCACACCAACGGGGTAGTTGGTGAGCATGGGTGAGCATACTTACTGAAACAGTGCAGACATTTGAAGAGGATGCAGTGGCAGTAGCTGCAGAAGCGAGAAAGGAAAGTTGAAAGACATTTCCAGAAACAGTCCCATAGCAGGAGAAACAGGAATGGGAAAAGGGTGGGGCAGTAATAGGACATAGGATGATCTAGCAGTGCCACTGTATAAGACAAACATTATTAAAATCATATCATGGGCTGGCCCATATTGAGCAGGATAAAATGCAATATCGGATGATGAACTACAGGGGTGTTCTGGAACAAGAAGGTTTT
>NW_025190356.1:0-3362 GCF_004010195.1 Chiloscyllium plagiosum
GTAATGCCAAAGCCATGACGTAGGAGCTTGCCAAATTTGACTCGAAGTAGGTACGTGGGAAGTGGGTGGAGTACAATGGCGAGAGTTTTCAGGGTATTTCTGGAGGCACAGCAGAAATTCATCCCACGGAGTAAAACACAGGCTGAGGGAAAAGAAAGAGTGAAGAGAGGAAAATGGCTAATGTTACACACTGGTGAAGGCAGGACAGAGAAAGAAGATGGGAAATTATAGGCTGCTGAGGCTGACCTCGGTTGATGGTTAGTTTTTTTGATCATTATGAAGGACGAGATTTCGGAGTACTCGAAAATGAATGGTAAAATAGGGCTGAGCCAGGACAGCATCGTGAAACAAATTATTTTGTATGAATCCCTTGAACGTTTTTGATTATATTAGACAAAGGAGAGCGAATGGATATAATCTCTAGATTCCGAGAAGGACTTTGATAAGGTGTCATATAGGAGGCGTTTGAAAAAATAGCCGCCCTGGCATTAGGCACTAATTAAGCATTAAGATTGGCTGACTGCCAGCAGTCAAAGATCGGGATTTTTTAAAAATGATGACAGCTGGTGCATTCCCAATTTGAAAGACGGAGCTCAGCTTACAAATGACATAAAGATAGTAGGAGAGGCAGTTAGTGTTGCACCGTCGAAAAGACAGCAGAAGGAAACTGCATGAGACTTTCAGAAGATAACTAAGAATACAATTCGGTCTCTTACTTACGAAAGCAGTGATTATCGGGGGTGGGGGATTTGTTGAGGTATTTCGATCTTTGGTTAGCACACAGCTGGAGTACTGCATGCAGTGCAATAGGAAAAAAGCGATTACACGGGAAATGTTGCACAGGAACTTCAGCTGGATGTTGCCTGGGATGAGGTCATAATTCAAAGGAACACAGATAGGCCATTCAGCTCATTGATTTTGCTCTGTCATTCATGGCTGATCTGGTATCAACGAACATGCAACTTGGAACAAAGTACAGACGCTGTTGTTCCGGCCCTTTTCCTCATCTAATATAAAACGAACCTACATATCCGCATTAACTTCCATCTGCCTTTCCAATGGTCCTCAAATTTCTCTAATGACGAAAGGCTACTGCTGTAACATCGATTTTCCTGCTCCTTGGATGTTACCTGACGTGCAGTGCATTTCCAGTACCACTCTAATCTTGACCCCAACAGAGAGAACATAGAACATAGAAAAATACAGCGCAGTGCAGGTCCTTTCGCCCTCCATGTTGCGCCGATCCAAGCCCACCTAATCTACACTAGCCCACTATCCTCCATATGCCTATCCAATGCCCGTTTAAATGCCCATAAAGAGGGAGAGTCCACTACTGCTACTGGCAGGGCATTCCATGAACTCACGACTCGCTGAGTAAAGAATCTACCCCTAACATCTCTCTTATACCTATCACTCCTTAATTTAAAGCTATGTCCCCTCGTAATAGATGACTCCATATGTGGAAAATGGTTCCCATGGTCAACCCTATCTAAACCCCTAATAATCTTGTACACCTCTATCAAGTCACCCCAAAACCTTCTTTTCGCCAATGAAAACAGCCCCAAGTGCCTCAGCCTTTCCTCATACGAGCTTCCTACCATACCAGTCAACATCCTGGTAAACCTCCTTTGCACCCGTTCCAGTGCCTCCACATCCTTCCTATTGTATGGCGACAAAATCTGCACACAATACTCCAGATGCGGCCGCACCAGAGTCTTATACAACTGCAACATGACCCCAGAGTGAATCACCTCGCACTTAGCTACATTGTATTCCATCTGCCACCTTTCTGCCCAGCTCTGCAGCTTCTCTATATCCTGCTGTAACCTGCTACATCCTTCCTCACTGTCAACAACTCCTCCGACTTTCGTGTCATCCGCAAACTTGCTCACCCAACCTTCTAATCCCTCTTCCAGGTCATTTATAAAAATGACAAACAGCAATGGTCCCAAAACAGATCCTTGCGGAACATCGCTAGTGACGGCACTCCAAGATGAGCCTTTGCCATCAACTACTACCCTCTGTCTTCTTCCAGGCAGCCAACTCCTAATCCAAACCTCCAGCTCACCCTCAATGCCATATCTCCGTATTTTCTGCCGTAGCCTACCATGGGGAACCTTATCAAACGCCTTACTAAAATCCATATATACCACATCTACCGCTTTCCCCTCATCAACCTCCTTCGTCACCTTTTCAAAGAATTCAATAAGGTTTGTGAGGCATGACTTGCCCTTCACAAAACCATGCTGACTATCCTTGATCACATTATTCCTATCCAGATGTTCATAAATCCTATCCCTTAGAATTCTCTCTAAGATTTTGCCCACAACAGAAGTGAGACTCACCGTCCTATAGTTACTAGGGTTATCCCTACTCCCCTTTTTGAACAAGGGAACCACATTTGCTATCCTCCAGTCTACTGGCACTATTCCTGTCGACAACGAGGACATAAAAATCAAGGCCAATGGCTCTGCAATCTCCTCCCTTGCTTCCCAGAGAATCCTAGGATAAATGCCATCAGGCCCAGGGAACTTATCTTTTTCACCCTTTCCAGAATTTCCAACACCTCTTCCCTAAATACCTCAAAGCCGTCCATTCTAATTACTCGACTACCATTGCTGCCAGTGTATTCCATGCCCTCTTATGATAGATATTTCTGCCATGGGAAAAAAAGAAGTCTCTGTATTTCCATGCCTCTCAACATATTATACACATCTATTATGCACACCAGCTGTCACTTCTCAGCCTTCTTCATTCCAATGCGAAAAGCCATAGCACCCTCAACCTATCTTCTTAAGACATGCCCTCCAGTCCAGTCAACATTCTGGTAAATAAGCCTCAAGTCACCTTCCTCATTTTCCCCCTTGATTCTCCTACTGATGATAAACCCTTGTCTCTGAGCCTTGAATGTAGTTCATGACACAGCCTCGACAATTCTCTGTCGTGTGGAATTCTACAGAGTAACGAAAAGTGAATGTAATGATTGAAGTGAAGTGGGCCAGGTGGAATTCCGAATATGAGCTACCTCGCTGGGGCTGTTAATCAGAGCCAATTTTGCAGCCCAGGCTCAAACATATCAACAAGATTGTCAGAAGTTCCATTAAGACTCAAAGTTGGCTATGATCAAACCGGATCAGCTCAAGGCCACTCTTTATGTTGACCTTTGTGGAGTTATTTCAGTAGTGCTATCATTGTCCTACTGAAGCATGGAACTGTGCTCTAATTGGAGAGAGATGTCGGCTGTCGCATGAACGGAGGGCCATTGCAACTCAGGCAAATGAAAAGATTTAGATGTGGAATCCTTGATGACAATCTCAGCCACTGAAGTTATCAATGCCATTCATTCGGCAGCCCTCTGCAAT
>NW_025190357.1:0-953 GCF_004010195.1 Chiloscyllium plagiosum
ATATCTTCAAACTATGACTTCTCGTACCAGTCATTCAGGCCCTGGGGAAAAGTCCCTGGCTATTGACTCTATCTATTCCTCTCATTATTTTGTACACCTTGATCAGGTCTCCTCTCTTACTCCTTCTCTCCAGAGAGAAAAATCCGAGCTTATTCAACCTTTCTTCATAAGGCAAGCCCTCCAGTTCAGGCAGCATCCTGGTAAACCTTCTTTGCATCCTCTCCAAAGCCTCTGTATCTTTCCTATAGTAGGGCGACCAGAACTGGACACAATATTCCAAGTGTCGTCTCACCATAGACTTACAGAGCTGCAGCAAAAACTCGCAGCTCTTAAACTCGATACTGCTGTTAATGAAAGCCAAAACATCATATGCTTTCTTAACAACTCTATCCACTTGGGTGGCAACTTTGAGGGAACTATGTATTTGCACACCCAGATCCCTCTGTTCCTCCCTACTACCAAGAAATCCTGTCTTTAATCCTATATTCAGCATTTGAGTTCAACCTTTCAAAATGCATCAGTTCGCATTTATCCAGGTTGAACTCCATCTGCCATTTCTCAGCCCAGCTCTGCATCCTGTCTATGTCGCGCTGTAGCCTGCAGTAGCCCTCCATACTATCGACGACACCTCCAACCTTTGTGTCATCTGCAAATTTACTAACCCACCCCTCAATCTCCTCATCCAAGTCATTTATAAAATCTACAAAGAGCAGAGGCCCAAGAACAGAACCCTGTGGGACCCCACTCAACACTTACGTCCAGGCAGAATACTTTCCAACTACAATCACTCTCTGCCTTCTGTCAGCCAACCAATTCTGAATCCAGATAGCCAAATCTCCCTGTATCCCATACTTCCTGACTTTATGAATGAGTCTACCATGGGGAACCCTATCAAATGCCTTGCTGAAATCCATATACACCACATCCACTGCTCGACCATCGTCAACCTGTTT
>NW_025190357.1:1194-3362 GCF_004010195.1 Chiloscyllium plagiosum
TGCTCCTTAAATAGTTTCCACATGTCTACTGTGCCTTTTCTGTGGAACAATTGGTCCCAGTCTGTACTTCCCAACTTCTATCTGATAGCATCATAATTTCCTTTTCCCAAATTAAATGTCTTCCCTCGGTTAACTGTTCCTTTCACTCTCCAAGGCTATGCTAAATGTGAATCAGTTGTGATCACTTTCACCCAAGTGCTCTCCCACTGCGAAATCTGACACCTGTCCTGGCTCGTTGCCGAGCACCAAATCCAAAATGGCCTCTCCCCTTGTCGGTCAGTCTACATACTGAGAAAGGAAACCCTCCTGAACACACCTGAAAAAAAGGTACCATTCAAACCATCTGCACTACTCTACTCCTCCTGCTCTTCAGCCTCCAACCTAGCTCTCTGTAGTCACTTTTCAGATCCTCAATCCCTTTCCTGGCTATATCATTGATGCCAATATGTACCACAATTTCTCGCTGCTCACCCTCCCCCTTCAGAATCTTGTAAACCTGATCGGCAACATCCCGGACCTTGGCACCAGGGAGGCAACATACCTTCCGGGAGTCCCGTTCCTGACCACAAAATCTCCTGTCAATCCATCTAACTATTGAGTCTCTTACCACTAGCGCTTTTCTATTCTCCCCCCTTCCCTTCTGCGTCACAGTGCCAGGCTCAGTGCCAGAGACCTGACAACTATGGCTCTCCCCTGGTAGGCTGTCCCCACCAGCAGTATCCAAAACGCTATACTTATTGCTGAGGGGAACAGTCACAGGGGATCCCTGCTCTGTCGGTCGGTTCCCTTTCCTCCCCCTGACAGTAACCCAGCTGTCCTTATCCTGTATCTGGGGAGTGACCACCTCCCTGAACATCCTCTTAATTTCCCCCTCAGCCTCCCAGATGATCCGTAGTTCATCCAGCTCCAGCTCCAGTTCCCTAACTCTGTTTTCAAGGAGCTGGAGTTGGGTGCACGTCCCCCAGATGTAGTCAGCAGAGACATGTGAAGTCTCTCTCATCTGCCACATTCTGCAGGAGGAACATGCAACTGCCCAACATCCATATCCTGCTACTCTTAAAACCCACACCGAACTAAACAAAGGAAGAGAAGGAAAAAAATGGAAACCTGAAAACTTACCTAGCTTACAGACTCTTAGTAAGGTTAGAGGAGGTGGATGGGAGGGAGGCCCTACAGTGTAGCGTCTTGGGTTTAGAGCTCACCCACTTAAAAACCTCCCAGTAGTCCTTCGCTCCTCCTTCGCACCTCTTGGCAAATGGAGGCCCCGACGCCTGAGTTAAGTCTTTTAAACGGTTAGACTCCCCTTCCCAGAAGTGCTTCGCTCCTCCCTCGCACCTCTCTGGTATTGGAGCCTATCCTTCACTTACTGTGCCAGGATCTCCTGACCAACAGCATTCTCCCTTAACTGAACTAACACTTATTGACAGCTAGGACAAGTGTCCTGCCTTTGTATCTGCATCAACCTGCAGTGCAAGACAAATATAAATGGAGTCTGGTAATTCTTGCTGAGGGGAGAAAGTGCAATCGGCAAAGCAAGACAATGCAAGACTGGGTTGCTGTTAGCACCAACGTTGGGTCAGAATGAGTGAACTCTGTGACAGTGAATGAAGTGCCCAGAAGATGTTGCCTGGTCCAGTCAATGAGCCAGAGCACATTAGTAAGTGCATAGTATCCTTGCAGCAGCATTACAATGAAAGCTGCCTGTGAACCCAAAGTGCAGCATTGAAGCACAGAAGCATGGATTGGAGCTATGATATGATGGATTGGAGCTATGATATGAGGTTGTTAGAGGCTGGCACCTGCTGAATACCATTGACCGTGGATGTGGTGTGTGTGGCTGATGATCGTCAGCGTACCCTGGGATATTGCCCATATCCAAAAGGAGGCCCTTCACAGCCAACAATGTGCCAAAGTCACCAGGAACTCATTCTGATTTCCATATCGAGAACTCTATGGTTTGTTCAGCACATTTGGTGGGAGGGGGGAGAGGAATATTAATAAGACATGTTGGGCTATTGATCGGATATTTAACAAACAATAACTCCCGACTAAATGGCAATTTGCATTGTTTATGATAAACTCACCTTGTGAGAAAACGATAAAGGCTGCAGTGAGATGCTCCCCGTATTGACATAGACTTCACCAGACTTTTTGACCAAACCTGCCAA
>NW_025190358.1:0-3362 GCF_004010195.1 Chiloscyllium plagiosum
CCCAGACCCCATCCCCAATAAATAGCCCAGGCCCCATCCCCAGTAAATACCCCAGACCCCATCCCCAGTAACTACCCCAAACTCAAGTAAATATCCCAGCCTTGTCTTCAGCGGCACGGTGGCTCAGTGATTAGCATCGCTGCTTCACTGCACCAGGGACCTGGGTTCGATTCCAGCCTCAGGCGACTGTCTGTGTAGAGTTTGCACATTCTCCCCCCCTGTCTGCGTGGATTTCCTCCCGCAGTCCAAAGATGTGCAGGTTAGGGTGAATTGGCCATGCTAAATTGTCCCATAGTGTTAGGTGCACTAGTCAGAGGGGAAATGGGTCTGGTCGGATTACTCTTCGGCAGGTCGGTGTGGACTTGTTGGGCCGAAGGGCCTGTTTCCGCACTGTATGGGATCTAATCTAAATACCCCAAGCCTACTCCAGTAAATACCCTAGACCTTCTGTTGTAAATATCCCAGACACACTCCATAATGTAACCCAGCCCCCATTTCAACAATGACCCCCATCACCCACTCCGACGTGCACCATCTTGGTAAAGGGAAACGCCCACCACCAACTCTCCAGGTGACCATCTTAGTAAAGGAGAGACCCCCATCACCCATAGTGGCCTGCGCCCTCTTGGTAAAAGGAAACACCCCATCAGACGCACTGGTGTGCCCTACCTTGGTGAAAGAATGCCCCGCGGCCACGAACTGGTGTGCGCCATCTTGTTAAAGGAAAGGTCGCAATTGTCCGCGCTGGCCGCCACCATCTTGTTAAAGGAGAGGTCTCAATTGTTCACACTGGTGCGTGCCATCTTGGTAAAGGAAGGTCCCATTCCCCGCCCCCCCCCCCACCACCCTGCCAGCTCCAGTGTGCGCCATCTTGAGAAAGGAAAGACACCCCGAGACTCATACAGACGTGCGCCACGTTGGTAAAGGAGAGACCCATTCGCCATCCGCCCACCCCCCCCCACCCTCCTGGGGATTGCCATCTGGCCCGCTGATACCCCACCACTGCACCTCTGTCCACGAGATGCCCAGGCAGAGCGCCAAATCCGCCCAACACGATCACGAGAAACGCCACAAGGCTTGCGGTTTCTTCTAAGTTTTGCAGATCAGGACATCCTGGCTAGAGACAGGAACTGATTCGGAGAGATGTTTGCGGAGGAGAGAGCTGATTCAGGGCACTTCATGAATCTTGGTGCTCAGAGCTGTCAGGAGAGAGAACAGCGACACTATTTTGGGAAACAGAACTAGGGCTTCTCGACGCGTCTCACACCTCACTGTTCATCTTCCCCGCGTGTTCCACACCCCCAAGGCTGTCAAACTCTCCCAGAGACAGGGACGGTGCAGGGATGGTTACAGACTGTAGCTCCCCCAACACTGTCACCCCCCCCCCATCCCAGGGACAGGGACAGCACGAGGTTAGAGACAGAGTAAAGCTCCCTCTACACTGTCACCCCCCCATCCCAGGGACAGGGACAGCACGGGGTTAGAGACAGAGTAAAGCTCCCTCTACACTGTCACCCCCATCCCAGGGACAGGGACAGCACGGGGTTAGAGACAGAGTAAAGCTTCCTCTACACTGTCACCCCCCCATCCCAGGGACAGGGACAGCACGGGGTTAGAGACAGAGTAAAGCTCCCTCTACACTGTCCCATCCCATCCCAGGGACAGGGACAGTACGGGGTTAGATACAGAGTAAAGCTCCCTCTACACTGTCCCTCCCCATACCATGGACAGGGACAGCAGGGAGTTAGATACAGAGTAAAGCTCCCTCTACACTGTCCCCCCCCCCATCCCAGGGTCAGGGACAGCATGGGGTTAGATACAGAGTAAAGCTCCCTCTACACTGTCTCCCCACCCCAGGGACAGGGACAGCACAGGGTTAGACACAGAGTAAAGCTCCCTCTTCACTGTCCCCCCATCCAGGGACAGCACGGGGTTAGATACAGAGTAAAGCTCCCTCTACACTGTCCCCCCCCATCCCAGGGACAGGGATAGCACGGGGTTAGATACAGAGTAAAGCTCCCTCTACACTGTCCCCCCCCATCCCATGGACTGGGACAGCACGGGGTTAGATACAGAGTAAAGCTCCCTCTACACTGTCCCACCCCCCTATCCCAGGGTCAGGGACAGCACGGGGTTAGATACAGAGTAAAGCTCCCTCTACACTGTCCCACCCCCCTATCCCAGGGACAGGGACAGCACGGGGTTAGATACAGAGTAAAGCTCCCTCTACACTGTCTCCCCATCCCAGGGTCAGGGACAGCACGGGGTTAGATACAGAGTAAAGCTCCCTCTACACTGCCCCCCCCCCCCATCCTAGGGTCAGGGACAGCACGGGGTTAGATACAGAGTAAAGCTCCCTCTACACTGTCTCCCCATCCCAGGGACAGGGACAGCACGGGGTTAGATACAGAGTAAACTCTCTCTACACTGTCCCCCCCCATCCTAGGGTCAGGGACAGCATGGGGTTAGATACAGAGTAAAGCTCCCTCTACACTGTCCACCCCCCATCCCAGGGACAGGGACAGTATGGGGTTAGATACAGAGTAAAGCTCCCTCTACACTGTCCCCCCCATCGCATGAACAGGGACAGCACGGGGTCAGATACAGATCAAAGCTCCCTCTACACTGTCCCCCCCATCGCATGAACAGGGACAGCACGGGGTTAGATACAGATTAAAGCTCCCTCTACAATGTCCCCTCAATCCCAGGGACAGGGACAGCACAGGGTTAGATACAGAGTAAAGCTCCCTCTACACTGTCACCCCCCATCACAGGGACAGGGACAGCACGGGGTTAGATACAGAGTAAAGCTCGCTCTACACTGTCCTGCCCCCATCCCACAGGGGTTAGACAGCGCTGTGTGGAGATCGGATCTGGCAGCACAGGGCACCTTACACATTAATCTCTTTCTGCTGTGTGTGTGTGTGTGTGAAGTCTCGAGGGTGTACTGAGCTTGCAAGTGGGGAAAATCATATTCCCAGTTCCCATGGCAACAATCGCGCTGATATTGCAATTATTTTAATCCCGTGCTAAGCGCCTGCCTTCACACTGAATGAATGAGATCTTTGTTGTCTGCACCTCGCAATAAGCCTGGGCAATGATGGCCCATTTTAACGCTTGAATCTCTTCGAGAAATGAACTCACCAAGGGATGGGCGTCGTTCCCAATAAACCACTTTGCAATCAGCTGATTTCCCCCCCCCACCTCATCCTGGAGTTTCGAAGTTGGAGACTCCCACTCTGAACCCGTCACCAACCACCCAAACCCACCCCGGAAAACGGGTCGGGGCAAACTGGGGGCTCGTCTGGGATTTAAACAGCAACCCACAAAGTGTGCAGGGATGTGCAGGTTAGGGTGGATTG
>NW_025190359.1:0-3363 GCF_004010195.1 Chiloscyllium plagiosum
CACTGACACTCACACCCGCAACACAGACACACATCCATATGAACACACACGCATAAAACTTGGTGCAGTGAATTTGTGCTTACAGAATTGCATTTTGTATTGCTCAAAAACTGCATGAATGATGCAAGATTCTGTATTTTTTTAAGGAAATAGTATCAGGCTGAACATTGGGACATAGAAAGACAGACTTCAATCTCACACCTCCAATGCATTTTGTGAGCAGACATCGCACCTGTCATTAAAGTTCACTTGAGAATGTAAATTAAAAATAAAAGTTCTTAGATTTACATATGAAAGATCTGAAACCAACACGGTTTTTCCAAATGTTGAGAGACTTAACTAACAAAGAAGGAAATGTTCAATATATCATGCCAGTTGCATTACATTTAAACTTTTTGCTGTAAATTATGCATCTTACGATCTTATACTCAACCACCACATGACGAAGCAGCAGTGTTCTGAGAGCTAGCCCTTCCACATAAATATAATGGAATATTGCCTGGTGTTGTATGATGGAGAAATTTGTACACTCCAGTCGAAATCTGCCACCTCCAAATTACGTTTCTCGTTATCTTTATCCAATCACTTCTCCCCCTTATTCAATGCGAAAAGTCCTATCTCCCTCAACCTTTATTCAAAAGATAATCCCTCCAGTACACGCAGCATTCTGATAAATCTACAGTGCACCCTCTCTAATGCTTCCATATTTTTCGAACCACTGAACACAAGCATCCAAGTGTGGTCCAAACATGGTTTTATACAGCTGCAGCATAATCTTGCGGTTCTTAATCTAATTCCACTACTAACTAAAGCCAACACAACATACACCTTCTGAATCGCCCTTTAAACTTGGGTGGCAACTTTGAGGGATCTACGTGTGTGAATCCCAAGATCACTCTGTTCCTCCACAATGACAGGAATGCTGCCTTTATCTTTGTTATCTGCATTATAATTTCAACTTTCACAATGAATCACTTTGTGCTTTTTCAAGTTACACTCTGACTGCTACCTCTCAGCCCCGTTGTACATCCTGTCATTGTCCCGTTACAACCTACAACCGCACTCCACATGTTCAGAACTGCAGTAACCTTTGTCTCATCGGCATACTTGTCTAACCAGCCTTCCACTTCTACATGCGAGTTATTTGTAAAAATCACATAGAGCAAAGTTCCCAGAACAGACCCCTGTGGAAAACCACTGGCCGCCGAGATACAGGCTGAATACTTCCCATTTACGACCATTGTCGTCTTCTATGGGCCAGCCAAATCGGTATCCAGTCAGCCAAATTTTCCTGTGGTGGGTCTAGGTGGGATGCTTTTCAGTCAGTCGATGTGGACATGATGGCCGAATCACCGACTTACACACTGTAGGGATTTTGTCATTCTAGATATGCTTCCATTGTTCATTGACAGATCCCGTTACATAACACAAGAGATAGCATTAGAACTACAAATCTCTGTGAATACCCGAAACACAATGCATTCCTTCTGCCAACGTCTTCATGGAGGAGCTTTAGGCCCTGGAAGCAGTTCATTACAGGGCACAAGCACAAACCCCTAACATCACGTCTTAATTTCTGAAGGGTGATGAGACCCATTCAACTCTTCATCTCTGGAATCTGAATCGTGAAAGGGTGTATTGGGAATGTAAGGAATTAGGAAACCTTTAAAAACCAGCTGAAACAAAAAAGATGAAATATGAACGGGTGCAGAGGAGGTTTACCAGGATGTTGCCTGGTATGGTAGAAAGATCGTATTAGGAAAGGCTGAGGCACTTGGGGTTGTTTTCAATGGTGTAAAGAAGGTTTAGGGGTGACTTGATAGAGGTGTACAAGATGATTAGGGGTTTAGATAGGGTTGACCGTGAGAACCTTTTTCCACGTATGGAGTCAGCTATTACGAGGGGGCATAGCTTTAAATTAAGGGGGGGGGGTAGATATAGGACTGAAGTTAGGGGTCGGTTCTTCACTCAGCGAGTCGTAAGTTCATGGAATGCCCTGCCAGTAGCAGTGGTGTACTCTCCCTCTTTATGGGCATTTAAGCGGGCATTGGATAGGTATATGGAGGATAGTGGGTTAGTATAGGTTAGGTGGGCTTGGATCGGCGCAACATCGAGGGCCAAAGGGCCTGTACTGCGCTGTATTCTTCTATATATATATATAATTAAGGAGTTCTCAGAAACAACAGCGACGGTCAGGGGAGGTAAACAGAAACAATGTGACAACTTGAATTAAATGTCAAAAATGTGCTGGGACGAATTACCAGAATTCCCTGCCGAAGGATATTGAAAGCCAACCTGCAGCACCCAGAGTGCAACAATTCAAGAAGGCAGCTTCCTACCACTTTCACTAGAGGGCAATTAAGAACAGGTAATAAGTGCTCGTTCCAGTAAGCAATATCCAAATTATTTAAGAATTCTGACAGGGTCATTCAGGAGAGTAAATAGAAAGCACTTCTACACACAGAGAATAGTGGTGGTTAGGAAATCTCATCTTCAAATGGCGGCTGATGTTTATTCAATTGTTACATTTAAATCTGAGATAGACATTTTTTATATGAGCAAGGGATGTGTTCTCAAGACAGGCATATGGAGATATCTCACAGATCACACATGGTGTTCCGAGCCAGCTGAGCAGATTCGAGGACCTAAACGGCTTCACCGTGTTACTGATTTCCTATAAATAAGTTATTTCGATCTTCTTTCGTTTTCTCATTACTCAGGCTGGTAACTTTGTTCGGTACATCACGTAAACTTTAAGGAGATAGTTTTGAACTTCCGTTCCAGTCACTCCCTGCCTCAGTTAGTGATGTAACTTTTAACAGAATTCAAACTGGTGCCAATTATCATTATGTCTGTAATGAAAAGCAGGGTACTCTTTGAAACCATAAAATGAGCATCGGTGTTTCAGTTTTGTCATTCTCCCTCTCACCACCAAAGTGATGATGTTGGCGATACTGCTTTTGCTGCTTGGAAAGCTGGTGATGATGGACGTCCAGAAAAATTGTAAGTACCCCCGTTAATCTTCCTTGCAGAGAATTGCACAACTTCTTGTGGTCAAACGAGGCAAGCACTCTTTTGAACGTTGGCCACTATGCTCTTTGCTTTCTTCCACGACTACAGAAAACGTAAATAATGAAGTATTGATCTGAATGACACACATGATTGATCATGTGTGTTCATCCAGATCAATACTTCATTAGTTCCGTTTTCTGTAGTCTTGGAAGAAATAAAGATTTCACACAGAAAGACGCCGATCATAAATCCCAGTCTGTCCACAAATTGTACGCTTGCATTCTTCCTTATTGGAAATATTCATCGCCAAGCAGATGTGCAATTGGTATGCGACAACTCAGTGGAAGTGGG
>NW_025190360.1:0-3363 GCF_004010195.1 Chiloscyllium plagiosum
TACAGCAAGGTTTGTCGAAGGTGTGTAGTCTGTACACAGTGTGAGCCAGGGAAAGCAATCAGGATAAAATGGAGGCAGCAGCAGGGACCCAGGGGCCCATGGGAACAATTACAGATGGATTTTGCACACACGCCTATCCCAATCCCAGGGAAGGAAGTCCTGCTGGGTTTTAATAAATAGGTTTACTCAGTGGGTGGAAGCATTCCCCTGCAGATTCTGACCAAGGGAATAATGTTACAGGGAACATAGCTAAAGAGCTATGTGCCCTGTTTGGTACTGAACAGAAATCCCATCCCCCATACCACCCCCAGAGCTCTGGGACAGTAGAAGGAATGACGCAGGCATTAAAAGCTCGTCTGACTAAGGCTCTCTCAGAGACAGGGCAGCGATGGGTTAGAGTATTCCCAACCAGCCTAATGAAACTGAGGGCAACCACAGCAAAGGGGACGTGGCTGTCCCCCTTTGAATTAGTGACAGGATGGACTATGCAGATGCCAGAGGGTATGGTAGTGAGAGGGCCGGAGATGTGTGGTAGTGGGAGGGCTGGAGATGTGCAATGACAAGGATAGGGTTAAACCATTTGTGAAAGAACTGGCAAAGCAGTTGCATGAGCTGAGAGAATCAGAGACTGTGAAAGGGAACACGGAAATATCCGAGCTGACATTCCAAATCCTGGAGTTCAGGTCAGGGGGAAAATATTACTGGAACGTATGAAGTAAACACATCAAAATGCTGGACATATCTGGGGGAGCCAGAGAGGGACCTCTCCCATCATGTATTAGTAAGGAGCTCTGAATAAACGTTGGTCATGCTGCTCAACACAGATCTCAAGGCTCCTCCTTGATATTTCTCCCAGCAACAGTTGTGCGGGGGTATGTTGCTGGCTCGAGGTCTATGGCTAGTGCTGTTCCACAAGGATCAGAACTGAGACATCTGTTGCTTGTAATGTATATAAATGAAAAGTTTGAAAATGGAAACGATTTAATTAGTAAGTTTGTAGATGGCACAAACTGTTGAAGTTGTGAATCGTGAAGAATGATGTCAAAGGATACAGCAAGAAAGAGATGACTCAGAAAGTTTTGTGGAGAAATTGCAGATATATTTTAACTCAGATAAGTGTGAGGTGATGGGTTTTGGAAGACACATAGCAAGAGGAATGTATACAATAAACGGAAGGGCCCTGAGCAGCCCTGAGCAGCACAGTTACAAGCCGAAAGATCCCTGAAAGTGGTGAAGGAGGTGAATGGGAGGCTTGCCTTCTTCTGTCAGGGGATAGAATATAAAACTATAATCAGGCCACCTTTGGGATATTGTGTGCCGTTTTGATAACCACATTATAGGTAGAATGTGAAAGCTTTTGGGAAGGTGGAAACAGGTTTGCCAGGATGTTGCCTGGATTGGGAGAGGTTAGAAAATCTTGGATTGTTCTCTTTGGAAAGTTAATGGCTGTGGGTGACCCAACTGGCACAGACAGAGTTTGTAAACCATGGTTTACTACAGAAACTGCATCTCTTGTTAAGAAGAAGAAAGAGGCTTATGTGTTGATGAGGCAAAATAGTACAGATGAAGCAATGGAGAGTTACAGATCAGCTAGAAAGGATTTAAAGAGAGAGTTAAGAAAAGCAAAGGGAGGACACGAGCAGTCTTTAGCAAACAGAATAAAGTATAACCCTGAAAATTTCTATAGGTATGGGAAGAATAAAAATTGACGATTAGGGTAGGAATAGGGCTAATCAAAGACAGAAGTGGGAAGTTGAGTGTGGACCCTGCAGAGATCGGAGAAGTGCTAAATGAACATTTCTCATCGGTGTTTACACAGGAAAAGGAAAATATTGTAGAGGACAAAAATGAGGTACGAGATATTAGACTAGAAAGGATTGCGTTTAGTTACGCACAGGTGTTATCAATTCTAGAAGGAGTGAACGTAGACAAGTCCCCAGGCCGGATGAGGTTTATCCGTGGATTCTCTGGGAAGCTAGGGAGGAGATAGCTCAGACTTTGGCTTTGATATTTGAGTCATCATTGTCTATGGGTTTAGTATCCGAGGACTGGAGGATTGCAAATGTTGTGCCCTTGTTCAAGAAGGACAGCAGAGATGACCCAGGTAATTATAGACCAGTGAGCCGTATTTCCATTGTAGGAAAGGTTTTGGAAGGGATTATAATAAATAACAGTTATAATAATCTAAGAAGCAACAATTTGATTACAGATAGTCAGCATGGTTTCGTCAAGGGCAGGTCGTGTCTCACAAACCTCATTGAGTTTTTTGAGAAGGTGATCAAGCATTTAGATGAGATGAGGGCAGTTGACGTGGTATTAATGGACTTCAGTAAAGTCTTTGATAAGGTTCCCCATGGTAGGCTTATGGAGAAAATGCAGAGACATGGAGTTGAGGGTGATTTAGCAGTTTGGATTAGAAACTAGCTTTCTGAAAGAAGGCAGCGAGTGGTGGTTGATGGAAAATATTCAATCTGGAGACAGTTACTTGTAGTGTTCCACAAAGATCTGTTTTGGGACCACTGCTGTTTGTCATTTTTATAAATGACTTAGACGCAGGCATAGGTGGATGGATTAGTAAATTTGCAGACGACACTAAAGTCTGTGGAGTAGTAGACAGTTTGGAAGAGTGTTACGGGTTGCAGGGAGATTTAGATAAACTGCAGAATTGGGCTGAGAGGTGCAAGTGGAGTTCAATGCAGCTAAATGTGAGGTGATGCACCTTGGGAGGAATAACAGGAAGGCAGAGTACTGGGTCAATGGAAAGATTCTTGGTAGTGTGGGTGTGCAGATGGATGTTGGAGTCTATGTACATAGATCCCTGAAAGTTGCCACCCAGATGGATAGTGCTGTTAAGGTGGCATACGGCGTGTTAGGTTTCATTGGTAGAGGGATTGAGTTCTAGAACCGCAATATCATGCTGCAACTATACAAAATGCTGGCGCGGCCACAGTTTTAATACTGTGTACAGTTCTGGTCGCCCCATTACAAAAAGGATGTGGAGGCATTGGAAAAGGTGCATAGGAGATTTATCAGGATGGTGCCTGGTGTGGAGGGAAGGTCTTATAAGGAAAGGCTGAGAGACTTGGATCTGTTCTCATTGGAAAGAAGGCGGCTCAGGGGGGTGGGGGGGAATTGATAGAGACATACAAGATGATCAGAGGATTCGATATGGTAGACAGTGAAAGTCTTTTTCTTAGGATGATGACGTCAGCTTGTACGAGAGGGCACAATTACAAATTGAGGGGTGATAGATTTAAGACAGATGTCAGAGGCAAATTCTTTACACAGAGAGAGTGGTAAGTGTGTGGAATGCCCTACCAGCTAAGGTTGTCAACTCAGCCACATTAGGGAGTTTTAAACAAT
>NW_025190361.1:0-3363 GCF_004010195.1 Chiloscyllium plagiosum
TAATGGTAGGGCACTGGGTAGTGATGTTGAACATAGGGCCCTGAGGGTCCAGACTCATAGAGTCTTACAGAGTTCATGGTAAGGCACTGGGTAGTGATATTGAACACTGAGGATCCTGAGGGTCCAGACTCGTAGATTCTTGAAAGCGTCTCAAGTAGCTAGTGTGTTGAAGGCGTTTGGCACATGTACCTTCATTGGTCAGAGCACTGAGTGCAGGGTTAGGGCTTCATGTTGTAACTGTCCAAAACATTGGAATGAACTGCCAGAGGAAGTGGTAAATGCAGAGATAGGTCCAACATTTAGAAGACATTTGAATAGCTCCATGAACTGGATAGGTCTGGATGGATATGGGCCAAAGGCAGGCAAGTGGAATTAGTTTAATTTGGGAACTCTGGTCAGCATGGATGAGCTGGACCAAAGGAACTGTTTCTGTGCTGTATGACTTTATGACTCACTGACTTTATGGTGGAGTAGGCTCAAAGTTGGAAGGTGGTGAGCAAGTGAGGGGCTAGATTGGGCATGTGGGAGAGTTTGGGCTGGTAGGCTGTGAGGTGTTGGCTGACTGCTGGGTAAGCTTGCATACACTCTGTCTGGCAAGGTGGCATCAAGGTAAATGGTAATGGTCACAGGATAATTTGGTCGAATTGTGCTTGGTAGGTGAGGGGTAGTTTGAGCTGAAAGGCAGGAGGTCTGTCTTTGCCAGGTTGGTTTATGGAGAGGTGGGCAGGATGCCAGGCTGGTTAGTGTAGAGGTGGGCAGTGTGCCAGGTTGGTTAGTGCAGAGGTGGGCAGTGTGCCAGGCTGGTTAGTGTGGAGGTGGGCAGAGTGCCAGGCTGGTTAGTGCAGAGGTGGTCGGGATGCCAGGCTGGTTAGTGTAGAAGTGAGCAGCATGCCAGGCTGGTTAGTGTAGAGGTGGGCAGGATGCCAGGCTGGTTAGTGTAGAAGTGAGCAGCATGCCAGGCTGGTTAGTGTAGAGGTGGGCAGGATGCCAGGCTGGTTAGTGTAGAAGTGAGCAGCATGCCAGGCTGGTTAGTGTAGAGGTGGGCAGAGTGCCAGGCTGGTTAGTGTAGAGGTGGGCAGTGTGCCAGGATGGTTAGTGTAGAGGTGGGCAGAGTGCCAGGCTGGTTAATGTAGAGGTGGGCAGTGTGCCAGGCTTGTTAGTGTAGAGGTGGGCAGAGTGCCAGACTGGTTAGTGTAGAGGTGGGCAGTGTGCCAGGCTGGTTAGTGCAGAGGTGGTCAGTGTGCCAGGCTGGTTAGTGTAGAGGTGGGCAGTGTGCCAGGCTAGTTAGTGTAGATGTGGGCAGAGTGCCAGGCTGGTTAGTGTGGAGGTGGGCAGAGTGCCAGGCTGGTTAGTGTGGAGGTGGGCAGAGTGCCAGGCTGGTTAGTGTGGAGATGGGCAGTGTGCCAGGCTGGTTAGTGCAGAGGTGGGCAGAGTGCCAGGCTGGTTAGTGTGGAGGTGGGCAGTGTGCCAGGCTGGTTAGTGTAGAGCTGAGCAGAGTGCCAGGCTGGTTAGTGCAGAGGTGGGCATAGTGCCAGGCTGGTTAGTGTAGAGGTAGGCAGAGTGCCATGCTGGTTAGTGCAGAGGTGGGCAGAGTGCCAGGCTTGTTAGTGTAGAGGTGGGCAGAGTGCCAGACTGGTTAGTGCAGAGGTGGGCAGTGTGCCAGGTGGTTAGTGTAGAGGTGGGCAGAGTGCCGGGCTGGTTAGTGCAGAGGTGGGCAGAGTGCCAGGCTGGTTAGTGTAGAGGTGGGCAGTGTGCCAGGTGGTTAGTGTAGAGGTGGGCAGAGTTCCAGGATGTTTCGGGGGTGGAAGGTCACTGTAATGAAGTGACAGGGGGACGTGTTGTCAAAATGCAAAGCTCGGAGTCTGGCAAAATGGTAGGTGGTAAAGGACAGATGCGAAAGGAGCTGGGATGCAATGTGCACAGGTTGACTTGGGTAAGGTGAGAGGTCAGTGATCAAGGGCTTAGGTCATGTCTTGGGTAGTGGGCTTTTGTCAGAGGTTGAGAAAATGATGGTGCCAGGTCCAGTCAGGGCCAGATTCACCATGGGACAGGTGCAGGGCGGCAGGAGTGCAAATGAGTGAAAGGAATTGAGATCATATGTCCATCTGGAATATAGAATATAGAACATTACAGTGCTGTACAGGTCCTTCAGCCCTCGATGTGCACTGACCTGTGGAACCAATCTGAAGCCTATCTATCTTACACGATTCCATTTTCATCCATATGTTTATCCAATGACCTTTTCAATGCCCTTAAAGTTGGCGAGTGTACTATTGTTGCAGGCAGTGCGTTCCATGGCCCTACTACTCTCTGAGTAAAGAAACAACCTCTGACATCTGTCATCTATGTCCTCTCTTGCTAGCCATCACTATTCAAGGAAAAGACTTTCACTGTCCACCCTCTGTTTATCTTTTATGTCTCAATTAAGTCACCTCTCAACCTTCTTCTCTCAAATAAAACAGCCTCAAGACCCTCTTCCTTTCGTCATTAAACCTTCCCGCCATACCAATCAACATCCTGGTAAACCTCCTCTGAACTATTCCAAAGCTTCCACATTCTTTCTATAATGTGCTGACCAGAACAGTACACAATACTCCCAAGTGCGGCCCCACCAGAGTTTTGTACAGCCGCAGCCTAACCTCGTGGTTCTGAAACTCAGTCCCTCTATCGATGAAAGCCAACACAAAGTATGCCTTCTTAATAACTCTATCAAACTGGCTGGCAACTTTTCGGGATTTGTGTACATGGACACCGAGATCTCTCTGCTCAGCTACACTACCAACATGGATTGCCTTGGATATGTTTCGTGTGATAGGGGTTGTGTGTTCTGGGCATGAATGGGTGTCTAGCAGGGGAGAGTTTGTCAATATGAGTGGGAATTTAGGTCTAGACAAAGTAAGTGCAGTGGTTAGTCTGAAAGATGAGATTTGCTGGTGAACTGCGTGTCAGTTTGATAGTTTTTAATGTTAAAGATTACTTGTTCATTTCTCAAATTATATTTACGTAAATACTCAGCTGTAACACTCCAAAGTCTCTGAACCTTAATGGTCCTCCATTTTTCAGAGGCCTCCAGAATTCAGATAATTGTAAATGAGATGTTTCAACTTCCAGACAATTGGCATGAGTTCAGCCGTGACAGCCATCCTCCCCGTCCCAGTGCTCAGCTCCTGCCTGTGCTGCTGCTGCAGTGACCTTCCTCCCAGAGAGAACATTCTACCTTGCACTGATAAGTGAGGAAGGCTCACTAGGCCTGATTTCCAAGTATGGGGACAGCAAACACGAGGGGACACAACTTTAAAGTGAGGGGAGATAGGTATAAGACAGATGTCGGAGGTAGTTTCTTTACTCATTGAGTAATAAGGG
>NW_025190362.1:0-951 GCF_004010195.1 Chiloscyllium plagiosum
TGAAAAGAGAGAAAGAAAGAACATGATAAGAATTGGCCATAGAAAGTCAATTTCATCAATCGCAGTCTCGATTAGATTAGCTTTCCCTTCCGCCGTCTCCAGGACAGAAAAGAAGGAAATAGGAGAAATATAAGAACATATGACATCGCAATTCATTGGAATAATTTTCCCTTCCGCCAGAAAACCAAATAATGACGAGTAGAATCACCGCAGGACTTTGTTTCACAACAGCAATTAAACAACAGTCTCTCTTCCGTTCCAGTGAAAACTCAACTTGCCTGGAACGAAACAGCAGCAAGAGAGCTGCTTGAGCCGGCGATTTACCGTGTGGAAGGCGAACACGTCATGACAGCACGGACACTGACCCCTTGCAGAAAATCTGCACTCTCCCACACTGCAGTTTGCTCTCCAAGAGACAGATCCTCAGTTGTCCTTTGACCACGGCACTTTAGGACATTGCAGCTGATGCATCGAAATTGTAGCAGTGGAATTCCAACATCCACCACCTGCCAAATTGGAACCTGAATCCTGCGGCTTAGGCTGCTTGGCCACGCTACAGAGCCCTGACCTTCTCTGAGTAATGAAGGGTGCTGTGTCTGATCCGCAGGACACCCTGCAGGATTATCAGGCAGCGCCATCCTCCCTGTGACATGTACGTGCCGGCTAAGATTCTGTTGTGTCGATGTGTCCCGGCTTTGCCAATATAAACGTTGTTTAACTCCCTACATTCTGTTGGTCTAACTATGTTCCACTCAGAATCACAAATGTGTCACAAAACACCTTAGCTGTGCTGGTTCTCCACAAAGATAAAGTGTTTCTCTTTTGGTATCATTCTCTTGCCTTCTCCCTGTAACTCGCCACCCTTTTACTTTCAACATAAACATCGAATTAGTTTTTAAGTAACTCGATTGAAACTGCGTCTTTGTCAATGTCAGGCAGTGGTTTACAGAC
>NW_025190362.1:2220-3364 GCF_004010195.1 Chiloscyllium plagiosum
CTTGTATATCTCTGTGGTTATTCATAATTGGCCATCTATGTCCTAATAATGCGGATCTGTGTCAGTGTCATAATGCTGTCTCCAACAAGTTGATCCAATTGTCACTCACGGCTTTTCATTTCACGGGGAGGACACTGCTGTCCGAACCAGCATAGGGAATAACTGCAGGGCGTCATGCGCACAGAGCACTCTACAACTGGTATCGCTCACCTTCACCAGTCTATTCCCAGCTCTGGCAAATGATTTTGTGAATCAGATCAGAGTAGACCGACAGAGAACAGGAAAAGATCTTCCAGACCTTCACAAGTGTCTTTCCTCATTTGTGTAAATTTCCCGGGTGTATCAGTATGAAATATTCATTTCAGATACATTGAGTGAAAGGAAGCGGAAAGTGAAACAACATGCAATATGTAGAATGGAGCTACGTTATATAGGAACTCTAGCGGGGACAGCACACACACTGAAACCTGGAATTGTCAACGAGCAGAGGATGTTTTCAATCCATTAATTTCGGGGTTATGAGCCCAATACGCTCCCGCTGGGCCGCTCTGTTAGCGCTGACCACAGCAGGTTCCCGCAGTCTTCAGCTTTTCATCTGGCGTGTGGCATGGCAATCAGTGTCGTGGGAGAGAAACGTGAACGTGCTCTTCAGCTCCATATCAAACACAGGTTTGGGGATCGGGGAGGCGGCTAGAGGGATTGGGAGTTATGCAAATTCTGGAAAGCTGCACAAAAGGGAGATTGCACATACACAGGCACCCATCTTTCATTTGGGAACCTTGGGCAAATAACGCCATCTGAAACAGATGAAACATTCTGAAGCAGAACTGCAGGGAAAGAGAGAGTCTCTCCCCATCATCGGGAACTGTGTCTGTGTACTCTAAGTTACAGCGAGGGCTCTGCTGTCTGATTCAGCATGGGATGTTCTTGCAGCGTATCCTGTCGCTCAGGCACACTGCACCTGATATGCATAAGCGTTATCACGTTACCCCAAGCTCAGAGAATAAATTTCACAGCTTACACCATCCCAGAGTGACAGTGAACAGAAGAAATCGTTTCAGACCATCATCTTTACACACCTGGGAAGAAAACGGATGTTGGAGTGCAGACAATCTCGACTAGTGCTGTTGTTGTCTGTGTGACA
>NW_025190363.1:0-3364 GCF_004010195.1 Chiloscyllium plagiosum
AGGTTGGACCGAAGGGATTGTTTCCATGCTGTATATCTCTATGTCTCTATGACTCTATTAAAGCAGGATGCAGCTTGATGGGCACGTTGCCATTTTGAAGTATTGGGTCAATCTTTTCACCAGTGATTAAGGTTAATGCCACTATACTTCAAGGAATGATTCAGAATATCTTTAAAGTTTACTCTTTATCCTACCTTGGAAAACATTCAAGAGTGGAGAAAATGACTTCTATGGGGGAGCTTTCAGTCATCTCAAGGGAGCGCACAATTGATTGTAGATGATTTTAAAGACATTTTGATCAAAATAAGGATTCCTGATTTGATTTATTATTATTGTCACATGTACCTAAGTACAGTGAAATGTTTTGTTTTGTGTGCTGTACAGGCAGGTCATACCATACGAAGTGCATTAGGGTAATAGAACAGAGCAAAGAATGCAATGTTATGGCACACAGAATGAGATCAACATTAAACTTAAAATTTGAGAGGCCCAACAGCAGGGAAGAAGCTGTTCTTGCATCTATTTTGTACAAGCATACACACTTCTATATCTTCTGCCTGATGGAAGAGGGTGGAAGAGAGTATCATCAGGGCGGGATGGGTATTTGATTATGTTGGTTGAATTCCTGAGGCACTGGGAAGCATAGATAGAGTCAATGGATGGACGACTAGTTTATGTGATGAACTGGGCTGTGTTCACAACTCTTTGTAATTTCTTGGGAACTTGGGAAGAGCAGTTACCAAACCACACTGTTATGGACGAAGATTGAAAGTTTTCTATGGTGCATCTATAAGAAGTGGTACTGGTCCTCGTGGACATGCTGAATTTCCTTAGCCTCCAGAGGAGTTCGAGGCATTGATGTGCTTACTTGACCATCACGGATACGTGGATGTTGATGATCATTACTCTGAGAAACATAATGCTCTTGACCAACTCCACCTCAGCACCATTCATGCAGAGAGGGACATTCCATTTTTGAAGTCAATGACATTGATGGGGAGATTGTTGGCTTTACACCACGCCATTAAACACTCCATCTCTTTCCTACATTCTGTCTTGTCATTGTTCAAGGTCCGCCCTACGACAGTGGTGTCATCGGAAAATTTTCAAATGGACTATTTTTTAGATTAGATTCCCAACAGTTTGGAAACAGGCCATTTGGCCCAACAGGTCCACACCGACCATCCGAAGAGTAACACACCCATATTTATCTATATTTATCCCTGACTAATTCATCTAACACCATGGGTAATTTAACATGGCCAATTCACCTGACCCGCACATCTTTGAACTGTGGGAGGAAACTGGAGCACCCGGAGGAAACCCATGCAGACCCGGGGAGAATGTGCAAACTCCACACGGACAGTTGCCTGAGGCTGGAATCGAACACAGGTCCCTGGTGCTGTGAGGCAGCAGTGCTAACCACAGAGCCACCATGCCATCCCATTGAGAAGATCAAGAGGGAGAGGTACAGCGGAAGAGGGAGAGGTACAGATTGAGCTCAGTCAGAGTGGGAGAGAATGGATTTATTTAAATAAGAGAGGAAGAGGAGCAGATTGGCATAAGGTGGAATTGGAGAGGGGCGGATTGATCTCAGTCAGAGCGGGAGAGGAGCAGATTGATATCAGTCGGAGCGGGGGAGGAGCAGATTGATATCAGTCGGAGCGGGGGAGGAGCAGATTGATATCAGTCGGAGCGGGGGAGGAGCAGATTGATATCAGTCGGAGCGGGGGAGGAGCAGATTGATATCAGTCGGAGCGGGGGAGGAGCAGATTGATATCAGTCGGAGCGGGGGAGGAGCAGATTGATATCAGTCGGAGCGGGGGAGGAGCAGATTGATATCAGTCGGAGCGGGGGAGGAGCAGATTGATATCAGTCGGAGCGGGGGAGGAGCAGATTGATATCAGTCGGAGCGGGGGAGGAGCAGATTGATATCAGTCGGAGCGGGGGAGGAGCAGATTGATATCAGTCGGAGCGGGGGAGGAGCAGATTGATATCAGTCGGAGCGGGGGAGGAGCAGATGGATCTCAGTCGGAGCGGAGGAAGAGGAGATTGATCTCAGTTGGAATGGGGCAGGAACGGATTGATCTCAGTCAGAGAGGGGAAAGGGGGGGATTGATCTCAGTCAGAATGGGGCAGGAGCAGATTGATCTCAGTCTGAATGGGGGAGGTGTGAATCTAACTCAGTCAGAGAGAGCGAGGAGTGAATCTAGCTCAGTCAGAGTGGGGGAGGAATGAATCTAGCTCAGTCAGAGCAAGTGAGGTGAGAATCTAACTCAGTCAGTGTCAGGGCGGAGTGAATCTCACTCAGAATGGGGGAGGAGTGAATCTCACTCAGTCAGTGTGAGCAAGGAGTGAATCTCACTCAGTCGGTGTGGAGGAGGAGTGAATCTAGCTCAGTCAGAGTGGGCATGGAGTGAATCTAACTCAGTCAGAGTGAGTGAGGAGTGAATCTCACTCAGTCAGAGTGAGCGAGGAGTGAATCTCACTCAGTCAGAGTGATTGAGGAGTGAATCTCACTCAGTCAGTGTGAGCAAGGAGTGAATCTCACTCAGTCAGAGTGGGGGAGGAGTGAATCTAGCTCAGTCAGAGCAAGTGAGGTGAGAATCTAACTCAGTCAGTGTCAGGGCGGAGTGAATCTCACTCAGAATGGGGGAGGAGTGAATCTCACTCAGTCAGTGTGAGCAAGGAGTGAATCTCACTCAGTCAGTGTGGGGGAGGAGTGAATCTAGCTCAGTCAGAGTGGGCATGGAGTGAATCTAACTCAGTCAGAGTGAGTGAGGAGTGAATCTCACTCAGTCAGAGTGATTGAGGAGTGAATCTAGCTCAGTCAGAGTGAGCGAGGAGTGAATCTGACTCAGTCAGAGTGCGGGAGGAGTGAATCTCCCTCAGTCAGAGGGAGGAAGGTGTGAATCGAGCTCAGTCAGAGTGAGCAAGGAGTGAATCTCACTCAATCAGAGTGAGCGAGGAGTGAGTCTTACTCAGCCAGAGTGAGCGAGGAGTGAATCTGGCTCTGTCAGTGTTGGGGAGAAGTGAATCTCACGCAGTCAGAGTGAGCAAGGGGTGAATCTAGCTCAGTCAGAGTGAGCGAGGAATGAATCTCATTCAGTCATAGTGGGGGAGTAGTGAATCTCACTCAGTCAGAGTGGGGGAGGAGTGAATCTAGCACAGTCAGAGTGAGCGTGGAGTGAATCTCACTCCGTCAGAGTGAGCGAGGAGTGAATCCAGCTCAGTCAGAGTGGGGGAGGAGTGAATCTAGCTCAGTTAGAGTGAGCGTAGAGTGAATCTCACACAGTCAGAGTAGGGGAGGAGTGAATCCCACTCAATCAGAGTGGAAGTGGAGTGAATCTCATTCCGTCAGTTT
>NW_025190364.1:0-1393 GCF_004010195.1 Chiloscyllium plagiosum
CAGTGACGCTGTGTTCGTGGAATTAATCAGTAAAAATGGGTCTTCCCTTTCCTCTGATTGTTCTACAGACCCCGATAACCCCGCCCTCCTGCACCTTGACCTTCTCAACATGGCGGCCCTGAGCGCTCCCTCTTCCCTCAAACAAATGGCGGCCGTGAATCTGGGCCGCTTCCCTGATCAGAGACCGCCGCCTCCTTACCCGGGCCTGGAGGGTCTTTTTCGGGTTTTTATACCTCTATCCAGGACTTGTGAATTCTCTCCGCTCCTTTCTCCCAGCGAAGCTCCCACACACCGACTCTGAACGCCGCTCTCTGAAGCCGATCGCAGCCGCTGCCGGAGAAAGCAGCTCCATGTCGCTCTCTCTCTCTGTGCCCTGATCAATGTGAAACTGCGCATGCTCCACATGGAAACCAAACTGCGCGTGCGTCTGAGATTACAGGTGAGTTTATAGAGAATATTCATATCTGCACAGGATCATGGGTGAAATATTAGCCATTAACAATTGCTCTGTCGAGTTACAGTCATTGAGATGATTACGATGTAAATAGATTGTTCGGTCCAACTTAACCATACCGGCCAGGTATGTAAATTACCAATCGTTCTGGGAGTTTGAAAATAAGTTTCTTACTCGAGTTGTGTAAACCGACCTGTGAATTATTCTCAGCTCGTCCCCCTACACTATTGCAAAATCACCCATGTGTTTATCTAAGGATTGTTTAAATCTCCCTAATATACATTATCAGGTTTACATCTCAACTATTTCTTTAAAATCTCACATTGATTCATGGGAGAGGTTTAATGCTCCACTATGTGGTGAGAATGATAAATCCTGCAAAATAGTTTGCTTTCTGACCAATCCTGAAGCGTTCACTCCCCGAGAATGCTTTGACCCCGGTCCGCACTCACTCTGGTTAGACGACCGGCCGCTGCTCGGTCCTCCTGTTCCGCCCCTTCCTCCCAATTGCGGAGTTGATTCAGGCGCGACTCAGCAGGCTAAGGGACAAGGGAAGTTAGAGTCGATGCCTTGTGATGTGGTGAAAATATCCAGAATCTTGGATCGAGAGGCCTGAGTTCATTCGTGCAGGTGTGTGTAATAACGACTTTATTAAGAAAAAAACAAGGGAAGGCAGGAACAGAGTAAAAACAATAGAAAATGCAAACAATGTGGTGGGGCTCTCAATGCTCTGGGGATTTTAGCCTTTACCATGTGTTTCAGGGCCCCAGTGCATCCCAGTACAGACTGTGCCACTCCTCCTTGTGCACAGCCAGATACCACGATTGTGGGGCAAAGTAATGTGGTGGGGTACAGATTCTGGTGCTGGAAGAGTACAGCAGTTCAGGCAGCATCCGAGGAGCAGTAAAATCGACGTTTCGAGCAAAAGCCCTTCATCAG
>NW_025190364.1:2270-3364 GCF_004010195.1 Chiloscyllium plagiosum
GACTTTGCCTATTTACCCTATCCATGCTCCTCATAATGTTGTAAACCTCTATAAGGTCACCCCTCAGCCTCTGACACTTCAGCAAATCCCCTCTAGCCTTAGTCTTGCCAATGAGAAGAGTTTCAAGTCTCTCAGCCTTTCCTCACAAGACCTTCTCTCCAGACCAGGCAACATTCTGGTAAATCTACTCTGCACCTTTTCCAATGTTTCCAGATCCTTCTGGAAATATGGGCACCAGAACTGAACACAATATTCCAAGTGTGGCTGCACCAGCGTTTTGTATAGTTGCAGTATGGTATTTCAACTTCGGAACTCAATCCCTCCACGAATGAAACCGAACACACCGTTTGCCTTCTTAACAGCACTATCAACCTGGGTGGCAACTTTCAGGGATCTATGTACATGGACTCCAAGATCCCTCTGCACACCACAATACCAAGAATCTTTCCATTGACCCAGTATTCATTCTTCTCAAAGTGCATCACCTCACATTTAGTTGCATTGAACCCTATTTGTCACCTCTCAGCCCAATTCTGCAGTTTATCCAAGTCCCCTTGCAACCTGTAACATTCTTCCACACTGTCCACTACTACACTGACTTTAGTGTCGTCTACAAATTTCCTAATCTATTCACCTATACCTGCAGTGGTCCCAAAACAGATTCTGGTGGCACGTGACTAGTAACTGGACTCCAGGCTGAATATTTTCCATCAACCATCACTTGCTGCCTTCTTTCAGAAAGCCAGTGTTTAATCCAAACTGCTAAATCACCCTCAATTCTATGCCTCTGCATTCTCTCCAACAGCTTACCACGTGGAACCTTGTCAAAGGCTTTACTTTTGTCCATGTATACCACGTCAAATGCCCTACCCTCATCTACAAGCTTGGTGACCTTCTCAAAAAACTCAGAGGTTTGTGAGTCATGACCTGCCCTTGACAAAACCAAGTTGACTATCTGAAATCAAATTGATGTTTGCCAGATGATTATAAATCTTATCTCTAATAATCCTTTCCTAAACCTTTCCTACAATAGAAGTAAGGCTCACTGGTCTATAATTACTTGGGTCATCTCTCCTGCCTTTCTTGAACAAGGG
>NW_025190365.1:0-1500 GCF_004010195.1 Chiloscyllium plagiosum
ATGCATAGGATGGGGAAGGAAACTACAGGGGATGGACACTCTTGAAACGTGGACCTTATTCAAGGAACAGCTACTGCGGGTCCTTGATAAATATATACCTATCAGGCAGGGAGGTAGTTGTCAAGAGAGGGAGCCATGGTTTACTAAAAAGTTTAAAGCTTTTGTCAAGAGAAAGAAGGCATATGTGAGGATGAGGCGTGAAGGATCAGTTAGGAGGCTTGAGAGTTATAAGTTGGCCAAAAAAGATCTAAAGAAAGGGCTAAGAAGAGCCAGGATGGGAAATGAGAAGTTGTTGGCGGATGGGATCTAGGAAAACTCTAAGGCCTTCTCTAGGTGTATCAGGAATAAAATAATGACTGGAGTAAGATTAGGGCCAATCTAACAGACAGCAGTGGAAAGCTGTCTGTGGAATCTGAGGACATGGGAAAGCACTTAATGAATACTTTCATCAGTATTCATGTTGGAAAAGGGCGATGTTTGTGAGAATACAGAGATATAGGTTGCTAGATTAGATGGGATTGTGCTTGACAAAGAGGAGGTTTTAGCAATCTTGGAAGACCTGAAAATAGATAAGACCCCTGAGCCGGACGAGATTTATCCTCGGATTCTCAGGGAAGCCAGGGAGGAGATAGCTGAGCCTTTGGCTTTGATCATTATGTCATCATTGTCAACAGGAGTCATGCCAGAAGATTGGAGGATAGCAAATATTATCCCCTTGTTTAAGAAGTGGAGTAGAGACAATCCTGGTAATTATAGGCCAGTTAGCCTTACTTCAGTTGTGGGTAAGGTGTTGGAAAAGGTTAAAAGAGATAGGATTTATGATAATCTAGAAAGGAATAATTTGTTTGGGATAGTCAGCACAGTTTTGTGAAGGGTAGGTTATGCCTCACTAACCCTATTGAGTTCTTTGAGAAGGTGACAAAACAGGTGGATGAAGATAAAGTGGTTGATGTGGTGTATATGGACTTCAGGAAGGCATTTGATAAGGTTCCACACGGTAGGCTATTGCATAAGATATTGAGTTTTGGAATTGAAGGTAAGTTAGTGGTTTGGATCAGAAATTGGCTCACTGAAAGAAGACAGAGGGTGGTGGTTGATTGGAAATGTTCATCCTAGAGCTCAGTTACCAGTGGTATGCTGCAAAGATCTGTTTTGGAACCACTGCTGTTTGTAATTTTTATAAATGATCTGGATGTGGGCATAGAAGGCTGGATTAGTAAATTTGCAGATGACACTGAGGTAGGCAGAGTTGTGGATAGTGCCGAAGGATGTTGTGGATTACAGAGGGACATAGATAAGATGCAGAGCTGGGCTGAGAAGGGGCAAATGGAGTTTAATGTGGAGAAGTGTGAGGTAGTTCACTTTGGAAGAAGTAACAGTAATGCAGTGTAATGAGCTAATGGTAAAATTCATGGTAGTGCAGATGAACAAAGAGATCTCGTATCCAGGTGCATATATCCCTGAAGGTTGCCACCCAGGTTGATAGGGTTGTTAAGAAGG
>NW_025190365.1:1695-3365 GCF_004010195.1 Chiloscyllium plagiosum
TAAGGGCGTTTAAATGGGCATTGGACATAAATATGGATAATAATGGAACGGTGTAGGTTAGGTGGGCATCAGATTAATTTCACAGGTCAGCGCAACATTAAGGGCTGAAGGACCATGTTCTGTGTTCTCTGTCTCCTGATTGTGGTAAGCCCAGAGCCTGGGTCTCCTGGTTCCGGTATGCCTGGAGCATGGGCCTCCTGGTTGTGGTAGGCCTGTCACTAGATTCTTTTGGTTGTGGTATGCTGGGAACACAGGTCTCCTGGTTCTGGTAGGCCAGGAGATTCTGCTGATTGCGACAGGTCTAGAGCTGATTCTCCTGGTTCTGGTAGGCCCAGAGCCTGGGTCTCCTGATTGTGGTCAGCTCAGAGCCCATGTCTTCTGGTTGTTGTAGGCCTGGACCCGGGTGCCCAAGTTGTGGGCGGCCTGGCGCTGGAACCGGGTTCTCCTGGTTGTTGATCAAGCAGTGACGGATGGGAGCAGGGGACTCCTTGTTGTGGGGTGAGTGTGGGTCCAGCTGGAACCTGGTGTCCATCGGCAGGGTGGCCCCAGCAAGAACGAGATGGCACCTGGAGAGTTGCAGCTCCTACGTTGGTGGTCCAGTATGGGCAGTGCAGGTGTCGATGCTCAGCCAGCTCGGGGCTCATGGTAGAGGCTGTGGAATAAAGATGGACTTTCTATCAGTGTTATCTTTTTATCCGCAAAGTATTCAAATGGTGCCATTTGTAGCAATTGAAGCCTTTCACCGTATTTGACTGTGTTGTTCATTTCAAAGTATAGGTGACAATAAATCATTCTTCATTCAGTCTTTGGCTCCGCAGCACAGCTTACAGCTTCCTGGTTTCACAAGAATCGTACAACATGGAAAAAGGCCGTTTGTCCAACTCGCTCATGCTGACCAGGTTTCCTAAAGTGACTAGTCCCATTTGCCTGCATTTGGCCCATATCCCTCTACACCTTTCCAATCCATGCAGCTGTCCAAAAGACTTTTAAATATTGAAATTGTTACCAGATTCACCACTTCCTCTGGCACTTCGTTCCATGCACATGCCACCCTCTGCATGAAAACATTGCCCTCCAGTTCACTTTTAAATCTTTCCTCTTTCATCTTAAACCTCTTTGGTTTCAGGCCCCCCTACCCTCGGGAACAGGTCTTTGCTATTCACTTTATCCATGCCCCTCATGATTTTATAATCCGCTATAAGGTCACCCCTCAGCCTCCTACACTTCAGGGAAAAAAGGTCCCAGTTTGTTTGGAATGCAGTGGCCATGAATGGTATCATTGCTAGGCTATTAAACTTGCAACCCAGCTAATGTTCTGAGGACCCATGTTTGAATCCCAGCACAACAGATGATGGATTTTGAAATCTGGGATTAAGGATCTAATGATGACCATGAAACCATTGTCAATTGTAGGAAAACCCCATCTGGATCACTATTGTCCTTCAGGGAAATAAATCTGCCATCCTGACCTGGTCTGACCTACATGTGACTCCAGACCCACAGCAATGTGGTTGACTCTCAGTTGCCATCTGAAGTGGCCGAGCAAGGTATTCAGTTTTACCAATCACTACAAAGTCCCAAAGAAATGGATCACCTGGCATCGATCTCGGCACAGGAAAAAACACTAGTGGAAACAACAGAAACAGCCCTGCAAAAGCCTTGCCCAATAA
>NW_025190366.1:0-920 GCF_004010195.1 Chiloscyllium plagiosum
TCCAGCATCTGCAGTCCTCACTTTCTCCCAATAGTACTTTAGTGCAAGTATGACTTAACTAGTAATCCAGAGGCCTAGTGCTCTGAGGATGTGGGTTCAACACCTACTTATGCCTTGTGGAACTTAAATGCATTTAAGAAATTTGAATTAAAAACTCATCTTAGTGATGGCAACCTGAAACCATTGTCACTTGTAAAATAAAACAGTCAGGCTTGCTAAAGTCTTCGAGAGAAGGAATCTACTGTTGTTACCCTGTCTGGCCTAGGTTTGACTCCATCTCCACGGCAATGCCCTCTCATGTGGCTTAACAAACCAATCATTTCAGGGCCAATCAATGTTGGGCAACAAATGCTGGACTCTCCAGTGAATTTCAAAAGCCATGAAGGGAATAACATAAAGATGGGATACTCACCACGAATACTCAGGATCTAACTTGCTTTTCTTGTGACAATATGGATGGTCCAGTTGAGTTTCTGGTATTGATGGTGACCCACAGCATGTTATACCTCTCCCGTAACTCCTTCCCTGATATCACAGAGACAACAGCAGCTCAAGAAGGCAATTCACCATCAGCTTCTCAAGAAAAATTGACACTGGAGAATACATGTTGGCTTGACATTAAAGTCCATATTTCAAGAATTATTTTTTCAAAAAGCTAACTGTTGAATTTGGTGATGTTTCTTTGCTGTTTCTGCATATTCTTTAGTTCCTCTGCCAGTACATCAGAGAGAGAGGTTCATCAGGATCACAAACTGGAGTCGCAGGGTCTTCAGGGTTACATGAGTGAATGGGTCATTAGAGTTGAGTCAGGGGTAAGGTCACTGGACTTGAGCTGAGAGTTTGGGCTGTTTGGGCTGGGGGTGAGGAGTCTGTGCTTGGTTGGTGAATGGGTGGTTTGTGTTAGGGTTGGGGATGGGGGT
>NW_025190366.1:1051-3365 GCF_004010195.1 Chiloscyllium plagiosum
AATCTGCATTGGGCTGGAGGTAGGGAGTCTGCGTTCAGGCTGGGGGTGGGGAGTCTGTGCTCAGGCTGGAGGTGGGGAGTCTATGCTCAGGCTGGAGGTAGGGAGTCTGCGTTCTGGTCAGAGGTGGGACAACTGTATTTAATCTGGGTGTTCAGATGGAGGATAGGGGCGAGGATGAGGTCAGAGGTGGAGCCAGGAGAAATGCAAGGGTCTGTGATTCTGTCCCTGAGACTGGTCCCTGGATTCATTTCATACAACATACTGTGAATAGTCCTCCTCATGTGGACGAATGCAAATCCGGTACAAGTACTACATAGCATAGAAACATAGAAAAAAGGAACAGCAGCAGACCATTTGGCTCCTCGAGTCTGTTGCACCATTCAATATTTGGGCGGCACAGTGCCTCAGTGGGAGGGTAACATGGTGGCTCAGTGATTAGCACTGCTGCCTCATAGTGCCAGGGACCCAGGTTCGACTCTAGAATCAGGTGACTGTCCTTATGGCATTTGCACATTCTCCCTGTCTCTGTGTGGGTTTCCTCCCACAGTCCAAAGATGTGCAGGTTAGGTGAATTGGCCATGCTAAATTGCCCATAGTGTTCAGGGGTGTGTAAGCTAGGAACATTAGTCAGGGGTAAACATAGGGGAATCGGTCTGGGTGGGATACTCTGCAGAGAGCTGGTGTGGACGTTTTGGGCAAAAGGGCCTGTTCCCACACTGTAGGGATTCTATGAATGATCAATAGCTTTTTCTCTATTATCTTTGATCCCTTTAGCCCCAAGCACAATATCCAATTCTTTCTTAAAGTCATACAATGCTTGATTTTGACTGCCTTCTATTTCAGTGAGTTCCACAGGCTCACCACTCTCTGAGAGAAGAAATTTCTCCTCATCTCAGTCCTAAATACTTTACACTGTATCATTATAGTGTGACCCCTGGTTATATTTGTCTTCCTTCCCTGCAGAAATGTAAATATTGTTCAGCATCAGTGTTATTTTACAATCTTTTGCATATGAAACGAGATACCTGGTCTTATTCTCAAGAGTGCACTTGCCAATACACCACCCTGCAAAGCTATGACAATATATTACCTGGTTTTCACTGGGGAAATCAGGCTGATTTTTGGACGCAAATCAGACTGTCATTTTCATTTCTCACTGGATTGCAGATTAAAATATTTCAGTTTTATTCTCAAGTGAGATTGTGGCTGGGGAGACCAATCAGGATTTCAAATGTAAATGAATCATATTCAATTTTGTATATGTCAAATTGAACCAACTAGAAGCCTTCGGTTAAATATATCCTTCAGCACCACAAGTATCCCTGAACAAAATAAGTTTTATTTCCTTTGTGCACAGGATGTGGGTGCTGCTGGCTGGCCAGCATTTGATTACCCACTCCTCATTGCCCTTGATAAGGTGGTAGTGAGCTGTCTTCTTGAGTCACTGTATTCCATTTAATGCCGCTACTCCCACGATGACATTAAGTGAGGGAATTCCAGAATTTTGACCAAGCGACAGTGAAGGAACGGTGGCACATTTCCAAGTCAGGATGGGGAGAGACTTGGAGGGGAACTTGTAGCTGGTGATGTCCTCATGTATCTGCTGCCTTTGTCCTTCAAACTAGTAGGAATTGTGTGTTTGGAAGTCTGCAGATTTGGTGAATTTCTGCTGTGCATCCTGTAGATAGTACACACTGCTACTTCTGAGCGTCCGTGGTGGAGGAAGTGGATACTTGTGGATATGGTGCGAAGCAAGCTGGCTGCTTCATTCTGGATGGTGTCAAGCTTCTTGAGTGTTATTGGAGCTGCACCCATCCAGGCAAGTGGGGAGTATTCCATCATGCTCCTGACTCTTGCCTTTATGATGGTGGACAGGCTTTGGGGAGTGAGTTACTCACTTCAGGATTCCTAACCTCCAACTTGGTCTTGTAGCCACACTATTCAGATGCAGGGTCTGGTTGAGTTTCTGGACACTGGTAATCACCAGGATGCTGATTGTGTTGGATTGGCTTAATACCATTAAACATCAATGGGTGATGGATAGATTCTTAGTTACTTACCACTTGTCAGCCCAAGCCTTTTTTATTGGAGTCCAGAATGTGGTGCTGGAAAAGCACAGTTGTTCAGGCAGCATCCAAGGAACAGGAGGATCAATGTTTCGGGCATGAGTCCTTCAACAGGAATGAGGCTTGTGGGCCAGGGGGTTGAGAGATAAATGGGAGGGGAGTGGGTCTAGGGCAAAAGTAGCTGGGAGTGCAATAGGTAGATGAAGGTGAGGAGAAGGTGATAGGTCAGAGAGGAGGGTGGAGAGGAT
>NW_025190367.1:0-3365 GCF_004010195.1 Chiloscyllium plagiosum
TATGTGGTTGTACCCACGAGAGAAGGTGCAAAACATGACCTGTCCTTGGGAAATAAGACAAGGCAGGTGACTGAGGTGTCAGTGGGAGGAGGACTTTGGGGCCAGCGACCATAATTCTATTAGTTTTAAAATAGTGATGGAAAAGGATAGACCAGACCGAAAGGTTGAAGATCTAAATTGGAGGAAGGCTAATTTTGATGGTATTAGGCAAGAACCTTCAAAAGGGCAAAAGTGAGGACTGCAGATGCTGGAGATCAGAATCAAGATTAGAGTGGTGCTGGAAAAGCACAGCAGGTCAGACAGCATCCGAGGAGCAGGAAAATCGATGTTTCAGGCAAAAGCCCCAAGCTGATTGAGGGCAGCTGTTTGCAGATAAAGTGATAGCTGTAAAATGGGTAGCCTTCAGAAATTAGATAACGTGAGTCCAGAGACAGATATCCTATTATTGTGAAAGGAAAGGCTGGTAGATGTAGGGAATGCTGGATGACTAAAGAAATTGAGGGTTTGGTTAAGAAATAGAAGGAAGCATGTGTCACGTAGAGACATACTGGATCGAGTGAATCCTTAGAAGAGTATAAAGGCAGTTGGAGTATACTTAAGAGGGAAAATCAGGAGGGCAAAAAGGGGGCATGAGGTAGCTTTGGCAAATAGAGTTAAGGAGAATCCAAAGGGTTTTTACAAATACATTAAGGACAAAAGGGTAACTTGGGAGAGAATAGGGCCCCTCAAAGATCAGCAAGGTGGCCTCAATGTGGAGCCGAAGGAGATGGAGGAGACAGTAAACAAGTTTTTTGCATCAGTGGAAGAGATGATGGAAGATATAGAATTCAGAGAAATAGATGGTGACAACTTGAAAAATGTCCATATTGCAGAGGAGGAAGTGCTGGATGTCTTGAAACATATAAAAGTGGATAAATCCCCAGGACCTGATCAGGTGTACCTTTGAAATCTGTGGGAAGCTAGGGAAGTGATTGCTAGGACCCTTGCTGAGATATTTGTATCATTGAAAGTGACAGGTGAGGTCCCAGAAGACTGGAGATTGGCTACCGTGGTGCCACAGTTTATGAAATGTGGAAAGGACTTCAGACTGGTGAGCCTGATGTTGGTGGTGGGCAAGCTTCCACCACTTATTCAGGCAGTTCATTCCATTCATGTAGTACCCTCTGTGTGAAACATTTGCCCCTTAGATCCCTTTAAAATCTTTCCCTTCTCACCCTAGGCCTATGCCGTCTAGTTCTGGACTCCTCCACCCCAAAGAAAGGACCTTGTGTTTTTACCCTAAACATGCCCCTCATGATTTTATAAACCTCAACAAGGTCACCCCTCAGCCTCCAACACTCCAGAGAAAACAGTCCCAGCCTATTTAGCCTCTCTCTGTTGCTCAAGCCCTCCAATCCTGGCAACATCCTTGTAAATCTTTTCTGAACCCTTTCAAGTTTCACAACATCCTTCCTATAGGAGGGAGACCAGACTTGCTAGTCAACATGACTTTGTGTGGGAGAGATCTTGACTCATAAATTTGATTAAGATTTTTGAGGAAGTAATGAAGATGGTTGTTGAGGGTTGACACTGAATGTTGTATACATGGACTTTCGTAAAGCGTTTGACAAGGTCCCTCATAATAGACTGATTCAGAAGATTAAGCCACATGGTGACAATACATTGATGACAAGCTTGGCTTGGTCATAGAAGACAGAAGGTAGTTGTAGAGGGGTGTTTTTCTGACTGGAGGTCTGTGACCAGTGGTTTTCCACAAGGATCTGTATTGGGACCCCTGTTGTTTGTAACATATGCAAATTATGTGGATGAAAATGTTGGTGGTTTGCTTCGTTAGTTTGCAGATGACACAAAAATTGGTGTATTAAAAGAAAAACAAAATAATTATGATCATCGAATGCCGGATAATCGAGTCTCCTCTGTATACAGTAAATGGCAGGGCCCTCAGGAATATTGATTTACAGGGGGATCTTGAGGTGCAAGTCTATAGCTCCCTGACAGTGACAAAACAAGTGGATAAGGTGGTAAAGAAGGCAGATGACAATCTTGACTTCATTAGTCAGGGCACTGAGTGTAAAGGTTGGTATGTTATGTTGCAGGTATAAGATTTTGGTCAGACCGCCTTTGGCGTATTGTGTGCCATTCTGGTCACCACAATATAGGAAGGATGTGAAGGCTTTGGAGAGGGGGCAGAAGAGATTTACCAGGATGCTGCCATGATTGGAGTGTATTAGCTACAAAGAGAGGTGAGAAAACTTGGATTGGTTTCACTAGAGCATCGCAGGCTGAGCATTGGCCTGACAGAACTGTATAAAATTATGAGAGGCGTGGTTAGGAGGGATAGTCAGAATCCCTTACCCAGAGTGGAAATGTCAAAAACTAGGGGACATAGGTTTACGGTGAGAGGGAGAAAGTTGAAAGGAAATATGCGAAGGAAGTTTTTTACATAGAGGGTGGTCGGTGCCTGGAGTCCTGCCATAAAAGGTGGTAGAAACCGATACAACAGCAACATTTAAGAGGCATTTAGACAGAGGTATGGACCGGCAGAGAATAGAGGGATACAGATCACATGCAGGCAGATTGGATTGGTTTAGAAGAGAATCAAGATCGACACAGACGTGGTGGGTTGAAGGGCCTGTTCCGGTGCTGCACTGTTCTATGTTCTATCATGTTACAGAGCTGCACCAACACCTACTGTCATTTGCATTAACAGCCAGTTTGAATGGCTCCCTGTAATTCAGAGTTGTTAAAATCAATTAGGTCATCAGAACAGCTTTCCAGATGTCAAAGGTACCCTGACTTCCCCAAGTCTCTACAACTTTTTTTTTTAAAATAAATTTGTCAAAGGAGCCAGGAAAATTCTGAAGCTCAGTATAAACTTGTAATGAAATCCATTCCTGCCAGCATATCTATTAATTTCACATTTTGTCTTGGTCAATCTGAAATTGCCCTTACTTTTCTCGCTGTTACTTGTCCTTGTCCTTGCTTCTCAAGTTCACACATAGCCAGATGTATGATTCACACAAAAACAGAAATTACTGGAGAAACTCAACAGGTCAGGTAACATCTGTGAAGAGAAATCACAGTCAGTCGGCATTGGCGGCACAGTGGCTCAGTGGTTAGCACCAATGCCTCACAGCGCCAGGGACCCGGGTTTGATTCCAGCCTCGGGTAATTGTCTGTGTGTTATTTGTACATTCTCCCCGTGTCTGCAGGGGCTTCCTCTGGATGCTCCGGTTTCCTCCCACAGTCCAAAGCTGCGCAGGTTACGTGAATTGGCCGTGCCAAATTGCCTGTGGTGTTCAAGGATATGTAAGTTCGGTGCATTTATCGGAGGTAAATATAGGAGAATGGGTCTGGGTGGGCTA
>NW_025190368.1:0-1854 GCF_004010195.1 Chiloscyllium plagiosum
ATGCTGGGATGTCTGAACTATTGATATGAAGCTTTGCCCAACTTCAATCTATTTTTCACTTATAAGTATTGTCGGCTGCCAAGACTTACTGTTGGCAATGTTTCAATCGATTGTACCGCAATTATTTGTCTAACAGATTCGCTTTTAAACAGAGACTCAGTGTGGTAATAGAAAGTACTAACATGATGAACACAATTCCACCGAATCATTCAAAAGAATTGACGTCTTCATTAGAAGCATCTTGCAAAGTGAATGGTTTATCTTCTTAAACTTGATTTTCCTGAATATCTCTCTAAACTGTGCAGTTTCTGTGTACTTTGTAGTTAGAACATTTGAACGAATTTCATTATGTTTGGAATTACTTGTGGCAATTCCTAATATACCGATTAATGTCTCCAATCGATGAATGTAACCGAGAACATCAGAGTCAGCCTAAAGGCGCTGTCAGAAAAGGGAAAGATGGAATAGTCTCGCACGCTGCTCTTTTGCACATTATCAATTTCAACCCAACCCAATCTCTGCAATCCCTGGGAGCGTAAAGGAAACAATTAAACAGAGCCCCGTTTCAAATCTGTGAATCTTTAGAAACTCTGTTGGAGGGGAATGAAGGGTGACCTGACCGACTGAGCAGAGACTGTCAAGGGGCATTCCCCTTCTGGAAGGAGCTGGGGCAATAACTCTGATGTTCTCGAGGCATGAACTGATCTGAGACATTGAAAGGATCCCCTCCAGTGCTGCTCCCCTCTTGTTGTTGTCACTGTCAGGAACAATAAAACCTGATTACCTGACCAGGCACCCAACTTTGGCCGCGGTGAAGAAAACACCAACTCAACCATTAAACCACCAGTGCTGCCTCATGGGTTATTGGACAGCTTCTTAATGTCAAAGCGTATGGTGTTTTATTTATCAGGACATAAGTTTGAACAAGTCATCGACTGCTTACTGAACGGAAAGAGGGCCATCATCCAAGTTTTCAGCACTTGGCCTGTTCTCTTGTGTTCTCAGATTTTTCAAGCACTCGTCAAATGCTATTATCCAATCACGTTTTACAATGAATGTGACTGAAGGTTAAGATGGACAACCTGTGTTCATATCCCCTCGGTGAGCTGAACCCCATTTCCAATACAGAGGGAAACACACAGACACGTTCTGGCGGAGTGACTGAGGGCCCAGGAGAGATCAACCAGAAGGAAGGATTTCAACCAATTGGCTTATTTTGTCTCGTTTCAGATTTCAACACCAGAGTCTGGTTACATCAAAGAAAGGAAACATTCAGCCATTCCCATGTCCGTGTTCCTCCCCTATCAAAGTATTGATCGACGGAGGCAGTGTGCTGTGAGAGAAGGATTATCACTCATTAGAAACTGCAACATAATAGATGATAGGATAGCCTGTGCATTAGAAACCAGTCGTAACAAAACCAAGTCAGAACTGAAGGCATCATGTGCAGAAGGATGAGAGAATATAATGCCGAATTAGACAGTGTCCAGTGTGAAAGAAACAGAGACTGTCCCTGGAAGTCTCGTCATTTGGTTTCCGTGCCCTCACAGCCATGGCCTGCAAATCGTTAGCATTTATAGTTACCAATATGAAATGTTGCCTTCGTCTTCAAGTAAAATTATGAACCTGAACATATGCACATAAATGGTGAAATTGATAAAAATTGATCTGATTTTTTAATTCCATATTTGGTCAGAAAGAGCAACATGCAAACTCTTAGATTATCATTAAAATTCAATATTAAAGCCAGTTAGTGTTTTCACAAAACTACAAAAGCAGAGGAGGAGCTGGGAGTTTCATGACAGAAGGAGGCTACTGCTCCTGCTTTCGACCCACAACTTTTCATTCCTTTCT
>NW_025190368.1:2379-3365 GCF_004010195.1 Chiloscyllium plagiosum
TTGAGAGTTGAGGTGTGGAAGTTCTGCTTAGCTTAATTTAGCCCAACAGCATTCTCTGATTTATCAGGGCTCCCAGCGCGCCCAAGAGTTTCTCTGATTGGTTGGAGGACCAGAGCCTCCAGCTTGGTCCTGTAGGGCCGCCTCTTCTTCGCAGTTGGCCATTATACGTCAACAGCAGCATGCATAGCGTTAACATGAACTGTGAGCATGCTCGCGGCGAGTGATCATTGGACCGAAATGTTGTTGTCTCCAATCGACAGTCGGTGAGTGAGGGCTCATGGGGAGGGAAGCGCCAGGTGCTAAATCCCAGTTAGAGGTTTCATGTTTGGTCATTGTATGATTCTGGAACCAAATATACTGTATCTGGGGCCGCGATTTAAGCCACAGAGAGCCTGAGCTTCTTCTCAGAAATAGGCCCGCTATTCCTGGCTCAGTTTTATTTTGTTTTTTTTTTAATTTATCAGGTCACTGTTGGTTTATCTATCTTTAGTGTGAATAGAGCTGAAAATAAATAATATTGTTTTAAATCATTGCTGTGGTCCGTGATTATCTAATTTTTTTTGGAGACGCATATGTGCGTATTAGTGACTGAGATGGATGGGAAAGTTTACCCCATGAATATCTTTATCCCTTAACTTGCTGTAAATGTGACAGAGACGGAAAGAATGGAGCAGGAAGTGGAGGGACAGGACTCCTGAGGAGGCTAACGGGTCGCGGGGTATTTAGAATTTGGGGTCATTCGTTGCCAATCCCAACACCAAAAAAAGACTCATTGTTTTACTCACTGTTCCTCTTCCCCACCCTATCCTACTACTCCCTGCACCCAGTATCAGCAACGTTTTAAAGACGTTTACTTATTTCATGCATAATATTTCGCTTTTATCAAAGCATTCAGTAATTTGTGAACTGGATTGAAATTGAGAGACAGAGCAGCCAGTGTATGAACATGAAAAACCTCCTCGAACTGCTGAAGTTCTGTGCTAAAA
>NW_025190369.1:0-868 GCF_004010195.1 Chiloscyllium plagiosum
TGGGTCTGTTTGTTGCAAAGCGAGTGCAAAAAACGTATACATGGAATTCCTGTATCCTGATCGTCTGGATAGTCCTGATTATAAACCCTCAACATGCCTTAAAAGCCTGATGCCAGCTTTCTACTGCAGCTTTGTGATTACAGATGGCCTGCAGTAGATTTGAATTGTTGTGTCTGTAATTTTCCATAACTTGCCGCAATAATTTGGATGTATATTTCACCCTTGATCTGATTATTTCTTTGTGGGTAGTTTGTATCGAGTGAAAAGCTTGTGTACCACGTCTGCAGTCCTTTAGCTGTGATATGACGGAATGGAAAGGCCGTTGGAAATCTAGGGGACACGTGCATTGTTGTTGTGAACAAAAGCTAATTCTTATTATTTTTATCATCAGTAGGTATCCTACACAATCGACGTTTTCTCAAATGCACGCATGAGTATTAAAGTTGTTTGTTTTATTACTGCCTGAGATGTATGGAAGGTCGAGAAAAAGGCCAACCCCATCATATGCAGTCCAGGCCATGAAAAATGCTTCATAAGTTTTAGCTTGAAGTTTCCTTAAAACTGAATGACCTTGCATTAGTAATTCATGTGCCACATGCAACACTGCCTTTCCATAATCACATGCTAATACAACTTGATGAACCTCTGCCTATTTCTCATCTGCCCGATATATGATGGCTTCTACTTCTTTATCAAGATATCTTTTTAAGATTGCAACATTCTGGAATATACTCAGATTTGTATTTGTCTGTGTACAGTGTCTGATACATTTGCTTCAGTTATCCAACTTCCTGTTGTGACTAAGTTAATTGATTTGCACGAAAAATATCCGCTTTATCCTCCACTGATCCTATTTCTGATTGAATCA
>NW_025190369.1:1464-3365 GCF_004010195.1 Chiloscyllium plagiosum
TTCTTTTTCTCAGAGGATGATATTTGGACAGAAATCGATGTTTTTGTTGATAGAGTTCCTGTTGGAATGCCATGCTTCTAGGAATCTCGCGAGTGTCTCAGTTTGACTTGTCCAAGGATGGATATGTTGTCAGAGTCGATGTGGTGACATTCCTCATCTGTATGTAAGGATACTAGTGATAGTGAGTCATGTCTTTTCGTGGCAAGTTGATGTTCATGTATCCTGGAGGCTCATGTTCTTCCTGTTTGTCCAAAGTAGTATTATGTAAATGACGTACGTCTTGCTTGTTGTCTCACCGGGTGTTTCAAGTTCATTTTAGTGTGTTGGGGGATGGTGGGGGGTTTGTGGGCTACCATAATACCAAGAGGTTTGAGTAGTCTGGCAGTCGTTCCTGAGATGTGTATGATGAAAGGGAGAGTGGTTAAGGTTTCTGGGAGGGTTTTGTCTGCTGCTCTGTTTTTACTGAGAAATTAGCGGACAGTGTTCATTGGCTAACCACTTTTTTATATGCGCTGTATATGTAGTTTTCTTTTAATCTTCGTAGAATATCTGTGCTGCAGTGCGTGGCGGTTCGTTGAAATAATGTTCCAATGCAGCTTCGTTTGTGGGAGAAGAGGAAATAGTGGAGGAAAACCACAATAATGTGCCATTCCTTGATGTCACAGTAGAATGAACAGTCAATGGAGAATTTCAAACCAAGGTCTACAGGAAAACAACACACATGGAACAAATACAGAACTGCAGGAGCAATCTTCCCAACATCCACACGAAGCTGCATTAGAACATTTTCTGAGAAAAAGTATAGGAAATGGCATCACCACAGGAAATGACATTACCTGCCCACGGAGACCCAAGCACATAAGTAGAATGCGGGCCATAATGCCAGTGCTTCACTAGAGGCTCACTGATTATGTTACCTCGTATGGTGATGAAACGTTTAAAAACCAACAAAGCAAGCAAAGTTACATCCAGTAATCTCATAGTGATTGCGGACAGGATCATGAAGGCAATAGTTGACCAGTTCATGCTGCAAAAACAACAAAATAATTCTCTGTCTGGAAATCGACACAGCAACCAAATATTTGCTCCAACGGTTTGAGCTGATAATTCGTACATATTAAGTCCATAGGTTTGCAGGAAATATAAACTAGAATAGACGATGCTGTTTCTAAAGCCGACTCCGACATGGAACATGATCGACCCAATGTTGTTCCATTCCTGCATTTTCCCATAATGAATGATTCCCTTCATGATCAGAATATATCTATCTCAGCCTGAAATAGAGCAATGGGTTCTGACCCACAGCTGTCTGTGGCAAGGGGTCCAGAGCCAAAATCCTTTGGGCGGCACGGTGGCACAGTGGTTGGCACTGCTGCCTCACAGCGCCAGAGACCCGGGTTCGATTCCCGCCTCAGGCGACTGACTGTGTGGAGTTTGCACATTCTCCCCGTGTCTGCGTGGGTTTCCTCCGGGTGCTCCGGTTTCCTCCCACAGTCCAAAGATGTGCAGGTCAGGTGAATCGGTTATGCGAAATTGCCCGTAATGTTAGACGGGTCGATGTGGACTTGTTGGGCCGAAGGGCCTGTTCCCACGCTGTAAGTAATCTAATCTAAGATAAACTTGCATCTTCCCTGAGTCTCAAATTGAATTGCCTTCCTTCTGATCCAGTATCATTTGATTCTAGACTCTCCGATGAAGGGAAACCTGTCCTCAGCATTTAGTTGGTCAAGTCCCTTCAGAATTCTACATATTTCGGTGACTTCACCTCTCATAATTCTAAATATCTAGGAGTAGATTCCGAACTAGTTTAGCTTTTACACATGCGGAAAATTCACACTCTGGGTTTGAGTGTTTGAAATTTCGTGAATTGGCTTGAAAGAAGTCATATATTTTCTTAAATA
>NW_025190370.1:0-1089 GCF_004010195.1 Chiloscyllium plagiosum
GAAAGGTCAGTGCTGAAGGACTGCTGCAGTGTTTGAGGCTTAGTGCTGTGGGAGTGTCACACTGTTGATGTCCCAGTGCTGAGAGAGCTGTTCACTTTCAGACAGCCAGTGCTGAGGGACAGCGGCACTGTCATTGGGTCAGTGCTGAGGAAGCTCCGAATTATTGATGGGTCAGTGCAGTGCACTGTTGGAGCGTCAATTCTGAGGGAGGGCAGCACTGTTGTATGATCACTGTTGCGTGAATTGGCACTCTTGGGCACTCAGTGATGTGTTGTGGTCTCTTTCGGACATTCCGTGCAGAGGAAGTGGGCACTTTCAGAGGGTCAGTCCTGAGGGAGTGTCGCACTCTCGGACGTCAGTGCTGAGGGGGTGTCCCACTGTTGGATGGTCAGTGTTGAGGAAATGTCTCTGCCACGGTGTCAGTGCTGAGGGATTTCCACAATGCCGAAGAGACAGTGAAGAGGGAACTCTGCACTATTGGAGGGTTACTGCTGAAGGATCTCTGCAACGTCAGAGATTCAGTACAGAGGGAGCACCGCACCATTGGAGGGTCAGTACTGGGGAAGGACAGGTCAGTGCTGAGAGAGTGCTGTACTGTCAGCGAATCAGTGCTGGGGGACTGGGCACTGTTGGAGGGTCAGTGCTGAGAGAGTGTGTGCTTTCAGTGCGTCATTGTCCCATAATGTAAGGGGAAGTGCTGATGGAGCTCTGCATTGTCAGACAGTCAGTGCAGAGGCATGGTCCCACTATCAGAATGTCGAAGCTGAGGTAGTGTGGCATTGTTAGAGCATCGTTGTTGATGGAATTCCTCACTGCTTGAATTTCAGTGTTGAGGGAGCACCGCACGCTCGGAATCTCAGTGCTGAGGGACTCGGCACTGTCAGAAGTTCAACGCTGAGGCAGTGGGCACTATCGGAGGGTCAGTGATGAGGGAATAGGCACCGTCGGATGGTCAGCACTGAGGATGTAAGTACTATCATACGGTCAGTGCTGTGGGACTTCCACAATATTGGAGTGACTGTGCTCTGGGAGGTGGGTGGCCTACTTCAGCTCCTGTCGTGAGAGATATTCTCTGGATCTCTGTCTACC
>NW_025190370.1:2089-3365 GCF_004010195.1 Chiloscyllium plagiosum
TCCTTGAACTCCTGGCCCTGTCTCTGTCTGGGGCCGGCCTTTTGCCACGGAAGAATTTCTTCTACAAAGGTGAGTCACTACCGCGTGGGGGCATGTGGGTGGGAGGTTGTAGAAAGGCTGGCTCTCGGATTGAAAGGTCACTGCTGGCTTCAGCTGATTTCACACAGCCCCGTTGTGCCAAGGCGCCCTCCATTCCCTGTCAGTCCACCCTCTGACAGTGCCTCCTCTTTGCTTGGCACTGTGGCTTTGTGGACCAGGGAAACAAACAAATAGACTCACAGCCAGAGAAACACATGCACACACACACACGTGCGCAAACACACACACACTCACAGACACACACACACAATGAGAACCAGAATCATATGACCTAAGAGCAGGAGTTGGCCGCTTCCGTACCTCAGTATGCTGAAAGGTGATCCTCTCACTCAACGTCAATTTCCCATTTGCAACCCACACCCCTTGATTACTTTAAAACTACAAAATATAATCTCTTTCTCTTGCGAATCAGCACAAGGCTCTGTGACACTCCAGTAGCCACCCACAAATGCTGCCAGATTCTACCTTTCAGGCGCAGCCCGGGTGAAGAGATAGCAACCATTGAATTCGACATTCGCGTTGAAGCTGGAAAACATATCAAGTTGGAGACCCAGGTTTGTGAGACGCTCTGTGGAGCAGGTTTAGAGGTTTGTTTTATGGGAGTGGTTGTAGACTCGAAATGCCTCGCATCCACACTCTATGCGAAGCTAGAAATAAAGATGCAGAGTCAAAATCTTTACATGGGTGTTTGTTTGCACAGACGAAAGTCTCAACTGCGCTTGCCCCCGACCCTATTCGCTTCCACTCCCGGCTGTTCAGGTTTCACCATCGGTAATCCTGACGTGGTGCGCGTGTGGGCTGAGAGGAATCTGGGCTAATCCTCCACCTCGCTGGTTTCGTTCGCAGAGACTGGAGCCACATGTGATCAGTTGAGAGGCCTGTGCTGAGAGCAGACCTGCCGAGGGGACGAACTGAAGATCAGAGCCAACTGCTACCGGGGCACCCATTGATGCCGGGCGAAGGAGTTGGTGATGTTGGATCTGCTGATGACCCAGACGCTCTCCATCTTCCATGTGCGACAGCGCAATTGCATTGGAAATGGTGGGAACGGAGAGATGGCAGTCCCAGCTCCCATCCCTTTCCTTGTTACACAGCTTAAATTGGCACGCACGACTTCGACAGCCTTATTACCCTGCCCTCTGTAATACTGTCAATAAATATTGAGGACAGTGCCTGT
>NW_025190371.1:0-3365 GCF_004010195.1 Chiloscyllium plagiosum
GTTTTGTGACAACATGCCACATATGGCTTTGGATTGAATTCAATAAATGTAAGTCTTTCTGCTTTGAAGCCAAGAAAGTGTATTCAAGTGTTTGTGAGTTTACATAAAACAAATCTGAATCGCATTGTGTGTTGAAGGTTGGACATTGTTTTATTAGAGCTACAAGAAGAATGTCCAGATAGATCCACACTTCCTGTGTATGGTCAGGGCAAATATTCCCACTGAGAATCTATTAGCTGGCGTCTATTAGTTGAGGAGAGATCAGCACTTTAACTACATCTAGATTGCGTATTTTGTGGGTGGCTGTGTTGGGGGGGCGATGTTCAGGTGGTTACAGCGTTGCAAACGTACAACACAGCAGCAACATCTAGCCTGTAATCAGGAAACATCCATAATTTTCCCTCATAACTAACTTCACGAGAGCAACTGGTGATGGGAGATGTGATCAATAGTCAGCGATGTCAACATTCAATCAAGTCCAGTTGTTATTTGTACCATACTGAAAGAGGTTAACTGGATCTGTTTGTTCAGTGACTGTGATTGATGTCAGTCTCCGTGGATCCTAATGATGTCGCTTAATGGTTTCCCTCTTCTATTAGTAAGGGGCTTGTGCAATGATTTATCCCATTGTAGCAGCAGATGCATCACCTGCAACACTAACAGGAACCAACAGTTGCAGAGACGGGGAGAGGAGAGGTCAGAATCTGAGAGTAGACTGGAATGTTTTAACAATGGATCAGAATCTGAGAACAGTAGACTGGAATGTTCCAACAATGGTTCAGAACCTGAGAACAGTAGACTGGAATGTTGCACCAATGGCTCAGAATCTGAGAACCCTTGGAGGGAATGCTGCAACAATGGGCAGGAGTTTATCCTGGGGTCTTTTCTATGTTTCCAGGTATTGGAACATATTACTATATCGGATATACGGTGTACTGCTGATTATTCAGGCTGGTTACTATCCAATGCTTTCTATTGTTGGTGTTCCTGGTAAGTTTCCATCGACTTATTAATCCCATAAGCCATGCTGAACTTCAGTGCTATTTTTGTGAGCTATATTTGGCAAAGTTGGAAACGACTGTCTTCAGTTTCAAATGCAAATCCATTCATTACCACAAATTTCAAAACCGCCCCCCTCTCCCACCACACATATCTGAGGACAAGACTGTCACAATCCGGAAGTATCTGTTTGCCCTGAATTGATTTCTGTCTTCACATTTTCTCCATCACTAAACAGACCCACTGCCAGCTCCATGGTATCCCCATTCCCCAGCTTGACGTTTGTGCAGTTGCTAAATACACCATTATACATGCCTTGGAAAATTTCAGACTTCATGCTTCCAGCTCTCTTCTAATCACTCTTTCCATTACAATGTTTCCATCATGACCTTGTTCTTGTCTCTCAAGTAAGTTCATGTCAGGGATACTATGTCAGAATAGCAATGCCGCTGGCACGTCATTCAGTGCTCCAGGTTACTACACTAAAGGCACGGTTTCAAATCCTATCTCAGATGATGAGAGAACTTAAACTCAAATAACAGGAACTGGAAATAAAAGCGAATTTCACTAATATAACCCCACTAGCATTTTGTCTATAAGTTAATCTATTTCACTGAGATCCTTTGGTAAAGAAATCTACCATTATTACTTTGTCTGGATAAAGAAGACGTCCGGTCTACAACAATGTGCTTGACTCTATATTGCCTTAAGGAATAGCCTCACAGTAAAGGACATTTAGTGAGGTCAACTGGGACCTTAACAGCGATGAAGACACGCTATCAAATGACAACACTAAACGTTGGGAAAAAAAAAGAATGATGCGAGAGATCAGGAGAATGAGGAAGTGCCAGAGAAACCGAGCAGATTTAGCAGCCTCGGATCGAGAGAAAAATAGAATTGACATTTCGAATCAAATGACCATCCATCAGAACTGCACACAACTGGGAAATAGTGGGAATGATGTTGGTGACAGGGATGTCTGTTCTGAATGGGAGAAGGAGGGAGTTGAACAGATAGAGAAAGAGAGAGATAGAGAGAAAGAAGCAAATTGAGGAATTGTTGATGACCAGCTGGAATGGAAATAAATATCAAGATTAATTATTTATTTTTTTTCCTGTTGCCATATTAACGAAAATTCTGTCCATGTATGGTATACATCAAAGTCACTGTTTGAAGTGAGTTATCTCCCTTTGTCTCCCTTTTGTAACAGTAAACATCTTTTAAAAATTCATTAATGGAATGTTGGGACAGCATGTAATTCCCTTTCCACGTTGTCCTTGAGAAACTGTTGGTGAGCTGCCTTCCTGACCACTGCAGTCTGTGGGCTGTAAGCATTCAATGCTTAGTTCAGTCTGGTTTAATTTCTTTGAGACATTATAATGAGTGATATAACTGAGTAGTGGGGATTGGACATTTCAAACGGCAGCCGAGAGTTAACAACATTGCTATGGAAATAGACTCACATGTAAGCCCGATCAGGTGAAGGTGATACATTTCATTCCTTGAAGGGCATCAGTATGCCAGGTAGGTTTTTTTTTGACAATCGTTTCATTGTATCTTAATTCGTGATATTGTATTGAATTCAAATTCCAATATTTGCTGCGGTGGAAATTGAATCTGTGCTCTGGGTCATTACCTGGGTCGCTGCATTAATAATCCGGAGATAATACAGCTCGACCATCGCCACCTCAGCATCTCCAACCATCTCGAATGGCAGTAGTGATGTTGCTGTTGTCGTGGCTGTGCTGGAAGTACAGCATTTCGCAAGGCAAAGTAATGATTTAGCAAAACAAACCATCCTTCTCATTTTGTATTTATGAGAAGGTGAGATAATGGGAACGGCTCTTGGTGAAAAGGTGCTGAATGCCCTTGGTCATGAGTCACTGACAGAATTCATACAGAGCAGCAAGTAATCAGCACAGGATATTGTCTACTGTCCATTGAAAAATGATTCAAATATAGGCGTGAAGACACCTCCCTGCAGGTGTAGCCAGATATTGAGACAGCACGTGGGGCACTATGAACAGATTTTCTCTCCATTATAAGGAATGATCTCCTTGCCACAGTGAGATAGTATAAAGGAGTTTGACCAGAGTATTCCCTGCAGTGATGGTACCACGAGGGGAGTGTGAAGGAAATGAGTGTTTAATCTGTAATGCTGCAAAAGATTAAAAAGTGATTGCAATAAAACTTGAGCGTTTTGAAACAAGACTCATTATTCCCATAATAAAACAAAGATAGTGTGAATATCACGTGTTTTCCTGCAGAATATGCTTTCATATGTGTACAGATACGTTGATAGGAAAGGTTTAGCAGGATATGGGTCAAATGCTGGGAAATGGAGTAAACGTGAGTGGTCATTTTGG
>NW_025190372.1:0-3365 GCF_004010195.1 Chiloscyllium plagiosum
GAAGTGAGTCAGAGAGAGTCAGAAAGTGCCACACTCTGTCAGAGAGTGTCAAAGTGTGCCTCAGAGAGAGCCAGAGGGAGTCAGACAGTGTCACAGTATGTCATATTGTGCCTCACAGAGTGTCAGAGTGTGTCAACGAGTGCCACAGTGCGTCTCAGAAAGAGTCAGAGAGTCAGAGCAGATCAGAGAGTGTCACAATGTTGTCCAAGAGAGTGTCAGAGAGAGTCAGAGAGTGTCACAGTGTATCACAGTGTGTCACAGTCTGTCAGAGAATGTCACAGTGTGCCTCAAAGAGTCATAGTGTGTCTCAGAGAGTGTCAGAGCGGGTCAGAGAGTAACACAGTGTGCCTCAGAGAGTCAGAGAGTGTCACAGTGTCTCAGAAAATGTCACCCAGTGTCAGAGAGTGTCACCGTCCATCAGAGAGTGTCATTGTGTGTCACAGAAAGTGTCACAGTCTGTCACAGTCTGTCAAAGAGCGCTACCGTGTTTCTCAGAGAGTGTGAGAGAGCATCACAGGGTATCTCAGTGTCAGAGAGAGTCACAGTGTGTCTCAGAGAGTGTGAGAGAGAGTCAAAAAATGTCACAATGTGTCTCAGGGAGTGTCAGAGAGGGACAGAGAGTGTCACTGTGTTTTCCAGAGTGTCAAAGAGAGTCAGAAAGTTTCACAGTGTGTTTCAGAGAGAGTCAGAGAGTGTCACAGTGTTCTACATAAGTGTCAGAGAGAGTCATAGAGTGTCACAGTCTGTCAGAGAGTGCCACAGTGTGTCTCAGAGAGTGTCAGAGATGGTCATAGTTTGTCTCAGAGAGGTTCACAGTCTGTGAGAGAGTGTCACAGTCTGTCTCAGAGAGGACCAGAGTGAGTCAGAGTGTCGTAGTGTGTCATACTGTGCCTCAGAGAGTGTCACAGAGAGTCAGACTGTTTCACAGTGTATCTCAGAGAGTCAGAGTGTGTCACAGTCTGTCTCAGACAGTGACACCGTGGGTCACGCTCTGTCAGAGAAGGCTACAGTATATTTTAGAGTGAGTCAGAGGGAGTCAGAAAGTGTCACAGTCTGTCTTTGAGAGTGACACAATCTGTTAGAGTCTGTCAGAGAGTGTCACAGCGTGTCTCAGATAGGATAAGAGAGTGTCACAGTGCGTCTCAAATTGTTAGAGAGAGTCAGAGAGTGTCCCAGTGTGTCTCAGAGAGTGTCCCAGTGTGTCTCAGAGAGTGTCCCAGTGTGTCTCAGAGAGTGTCCCAGTGTGTCTCAGAGAGTGTCCCAGTGTGTCTCAGAGAGTGTCCCAGTGTGTCTCAGAGAGTGTCCCAGTGTGTCTCAGAGAGTGTCCCAGTGTGTCTCAGAGAGTGTCCCAGTGTGTCTCAGAGAGTGTCCCAGTGTGTCTCAGAGAGTGTCCCAGTGTGTCTCAGAGAGTGTCCCAGTGTGTCTCAGAGAGTGTCCCAGTGTGTCTCAGAGAGTGTCCCAGTGTGTCTCAGAGAGTGTCCCAGTGTGTCTCAGAGAGTGTCCCAGTGTGTCTCAGAGAGTGTCCCAGTGTGTCTCAGAGAGTGTCCCAGTGTGTCTCAGAGAGTGTCCCAGTGTGTCTCAGCGAGTGTCCCAGTGTGTCTCAGAGAGTGTCCCAGTGTGTCATAGTCTGACAGAGCGTGTCACAGTGCGTTTGAGAGAATGTCAGAGAGTGTCCCAGTGTGTTTGAGAGAGTGTCAGAGAGTGTCATAGTGTGTTTGAGAGAGTGTCACATTGTGTTTGTGAGAGTGTCAGAGAGTGTCCCAGTGTATCTCAGAGAGTGTCACAGTTTGTCTCAGACAGTGTCCCAGTGTGTTTGAGAGAGAGTCAGAGTGTCCCAGTGTGTTTGAGAGAGTGTCAGAGAGTGTCACAGTGTGTCTCAGAGAGTGTCAGATTGTGTTTGAGAGAGTGTCAGAGAGTGTCACAGTGTGTCTCACATGTGTCAGAGAGTGTCACAGTGTGTCTCAGAGAGAGTCAGACAGTGTCACAGACTGTCTTAGAGAATGTCACAGTGTGTCACTGTCTGTCACAGAAGGCTACAGTATATTTTAGAGTGAGTCAGACAGAGTCAGAAAGTGTCACAGTCTGTCTTTGAAAGTGTCTCAATGTGTCACAGTCTGTCAGAGCGTGTCACAGTGTGTCTCAGAGAGTGTCAGAGAGAGTCAGAAAGTGTCACAGTCTGTATTTGAGAGTGTCTCAGTGTGTCACAGACATTCAGAGAGTGTCATATTGTGTCACAGAAATTGTCACAGTCTGTCAGAGCGTGTCACAGTGTGCCTCAGAGAGTGTCAGAGAGAGTCAGAAAGTGTCACAGTCTGTCTTTGAGAGTGTCTCAGTGTGTCACAGATGTTCAGAGAGTGTCATACTGTGTCACAGAAATTGTCACAGTCTGTCAGAGCGTGTCACAGTGTGCCTCAGAGAGTGTCAGAGAGAGTCAGAAAGTGTCACAGTCTGTCTTTGAGAGTGACTCAGTGTGTCACAGACGTTCAGAGAGTGTCATAGTGTGTCACAGAAATTGTCACAGTCTGTCAAAGCATGACACAGTGTGTCTCAGAGAGTGACAGAGAGAGTCAGAAAGTGTCACAGTCTGTCTTTGAGAGTGTTTCAGTGTGTCACAGACGTTCAGAGAGTGTCATAGTGTGTCACAGGAATTGTCACAGTCTGTCAAAGCATGACACAGTGTGTCTCAGAGAGTGACAGAGAGAGTCTGAGAGTGTCCCAGTGTGTCTGAGAGTGTCAGAGAAAGTCAAAGAATGTCACAGTTTGTCACAACCTGTCAGAAAATGTCACACTGTGTCGTTCTGTGCCACAGAGAGTGCCAGAGAGTGTCACTTTCCGTCTCAGAGAGAGTCAGAGAGTGTCACAGTGTGTCACAGTGTGTCACAGTGTGACTCAGAGAGATTAAGAGAGTGTCACAGTGTGTCTCAGAGAGTGTCCCAACGCGTCTCAGAGAGTGTCAGATAGCATCAGAGGGGGTCACAGTGTGTCTAAGAGAGAGCCAGGGAGAGTCAGAAAGTGTCGCTGTGTGTCTCAGAGAGTGTCAGAGAGAATCAGAAAGTGTCACAGTCTGTCTCAGAGAGTGTCACAGTGTGCCAGAGAGTGTCACAGTGTGTCTCCTAGAGAGTCACAGTGTGTCTCAGAGAGTCAGAGGGAGTCAGAAAGTGTCACAGTGTGCCTCAGAGAGAGTCAGAGAGTGTCACAGTGTGTCTCAGAGAGTCAGAGAGAGTTAGAACGTGTCATGGTCTGTCTCAGAGAGTGTCAATGTCTGTCAGAGAAGACTACAGTATATTTCAGAGTGAGTCAGACAGTGTCACAGTCTGTCTTGGAGAGTCTCGGTGTGTCACAGTCTGTCAGAGAGTGTCACAGTG
>NW_025190373.1:0-3366 GCF_004010195.1 Chiloscyllium plagiosum
CCAGATGTGGAATCAGGATAGCTGTTAGGCACAATTCTAATTATCCCTTTTTTCGAAAGAAATACAAGAGTGCTTGTCACGATTGACTGCATTGTCGACAATTTTGACAATGATTCAGATCAATGACATTTGTGTCAGTTATGAACTATTAACTCAGCTTTCTGTCTCTGCGGATGATACGAGACCAGCTGACTTTATAAAACAGTTTTGGTTGTTATTAATTCCCAACAGGGTAAAGGGAGCCCATTTGGTGCGTCACACCTGCCGCAGTGCATCCCGCAGTTTCCCTGTCACCCTGCATTTTCGGACAACACACATAATCTGCACATCCGTGGACTGTCAGAGGAAACCAGAGCATCTAATGGAACCGAAGCTGACACAGGGGAGAGTCCATACAATCAGTTGCCGATGGTGAAATTCAAGCCGTTCCTTGAAGCTGTCCTGTAACAGTACTAACTACTGTGCCGCCCTGCGTTGACGACTTTCAGAATCCACAGTATATCCCCTCATGGGTAATGCAGGGCCCGGTTGTGGAGTGGATCCCACGCCCTGTCCCATTCTGACACGGCCTCCGATCACTCACTTCCTCAGCAGAAGAGCAATTTTGTCGATAGCCCCGTTTAAATCGATGAGTTCCAATTAAATCTAAATCGGTTTCTCTCTAAACACGCAACCGAGGAAGCTTTCTGAGCTCTCTCAGAATTTCGCATTATATGAATACAAACATCTAAGCATCTTATAGAACCGATAAATTAATGCAACTTTCCCATCGCTGTCACTGAGCAGGGAACATTTCAGATTACACTTTGAGCAGCAAAAGAGCGGTGAATTCCCATCAGCATCAGAGCAGTGGGAAGCGACAACCGCTGTTTGTCACGGCGTTTCCTAGACACCTACTCAGCGTTCCTTTTCTCTGTCAACGTACAAAAGAGGAAAATTATTCAAAGAATTCCGCATCTTACCAGGAGATATGCAGAAAAGGAGGAGGAGCTCAAAGAGAGCCATCGCTGTTTTCTGACTTTCGAAACCACATGAACTCCTGTTTTTATACAACAGGCAATAGCCCTGAACAAAGGGTTCATTGTCCAATGACTGAATAGCGAGCATAGCAAAGCAGGTGAGGCGCCCAATAGGAGCGCTGCTTTTTGTCCAAGACAACCGTCCCTGACACCGACAGATTCATCCACGTTAGTCCGGGTTGAACATTGAGCCACAATTCCTTATTGCCTAGAAAGTAAGATCATAAATTCTCGAAGAAAGAGAGAGAGAAGCAGAGTTACCGTTTGGATATGGTGTACATTTCCCTCAAGGGGCGTACCGTGTGCCAAAAAAAGACCAGTCAACGATCCCATCCAGGAAGTCGCTTGCAGATCTGAAGACAGGGAGGTGACTGATCCAGAGAACTGGCTGTTCCTACTATCAGTGACTGGCAATGACTTGGGTTTGGAGAGTTGGCACATTGAAGGAAACACCATGCACCCATCTTCATTTCGCATACGTAATCATTGGGATGGAGCGGCGGTGTGTTGGTCATTCAACCAGACATATACATGGACTGTTTAGCTAGAATGGCAGTGTGCACATTGTTAGCAAACCTAGTAAGAATGGCCGTGAAAAATCAAAAGGACAGGATTTCAGAGGAAACTGGACATTTTGCTCTATAAAATGCTGGAAGCAGCTCTGAAGGGTTCCACTTTATAAACCCCTGGTTTTAATGCGGTCCGTGATTAACAATGCCAAATTATAATGTGAGTTTAGCAGTTCATTGCTGTTTATTTAGTGTCAGTCCAACGATCTGGAGACATCGAGGCCATTACCTTTGGTTTCAGTCTCGCTGAAGCTGAAACAACGGGAATCGTTGCCTGCAAGTCTGTTTCTGAGTGAGGCTGCTTTCTGGAGCAGTACAGCTGGCTTTGGCTGCGGTGGTTCGGATCTGCCTATGGACATAAGCAATGCAACAGCGCTCAACGTGCATGGCCTAGTCAGACACGGCGGGATTAAACCACTCTCACTCAGCGTTAAGTCATTCGCATGAGTAACAGCAAATTGAGCAAATTGTCGAACAGAATTGCTAACAGATGTTTCGATGATCCCCATCCATTTGCAATGTCGTCTGTTTGCAAAATTTTATTCAGCAAGTGAATTACGTTTCTAACAAGCAATGTGATACAGAGGACAAGGTGAAAATATTCATGGGAAATGCTACTGCGTGAATTCACATTGACAACGACAACATCAAATTCGTTCAAATCTCCCCCACCCCCACAGCCCCTCATTCTGTTGGAAAAGTTGCCATTTTGTTTCCCATGTGGATTGGACAAACTTGTATTCGTCCTGAAAAGTGCTAGTGTCTTGACAATGTATCTCCGAAAGTCATTGAGAGCAGATTTTGTAAAGGTAAGATTTAAGATGACAGAGCGTCATCCAAACTCAGGATGACTTTGGAACTAGCAAATCTGTGTCAGAAACAAGATTCTATTTTAAGTCATGCTTGGCCCACTTTTAAACTTTTGGATCTAATGTTTTCAGTTTTCCAAATATTGGCTGGATGGCTGAAATGCTTACTCCAAATCAATGACTATTATTGTGAGCCAATGTTTCAGTCACACTTTTGTTTTACTTTTCTGTGCATTGAAATTACTCCATAGACGCCGGCATCCCATTACCCAGGCACTGTTTAGGACAAGTGCGTAACACTTGACATAAGTTCAACTTCGTCGGAGACAGTCTCTTAGAGAGGAAAGAACCTCCCACACTTTAATTTTATCTGTCAGTCAATAATCCCTGGCTGAATCATATTAAATAATATTCTATGAAGTTCACCTGTCTGATATATTTTTAATCCTTACAAAACAATTACCATTAGCAATTCAAACGTATAAATGCTTCATCAGCACCACACGTGGACAAAAATCGTAACTCAGTTGCATTGATTGTCTCACTTGCAGTTGTACCACCAGAAAGAGCAACTCAACTTTTAACGAGAACAAACAGAAAGACGGAGAGAGAGGGAGAGAGATGAGGGAGAGAGTTGCAGACAAAGAGAGAGAATTGGAGAGAGAGAGAGAGAGTGAGACTTGTAGCTTTCACAACCACAAAAGCTACAGAAAGCTGAAACTAAAACTGTGATTTTGTGGGATACCTCACAATCTGGCTTCTTCTCTTGCATCAAATTAAATACAAGGGCTCATAAACATTTTGCTTTGAAGGCTTCAGGTAGAACACTCGCCAATTCTGTCTCAACGTCCACTAATTTAAAAAACAAAATAGAGCATAAAATGCACCTGTCAAAGCCATAGCATCTTCCCATTCAGCGAAGGTTAAGGAACAGAATTTTTTTTTGGCAAATGAGATTGACGAAGGCTT
>NW_025190374.1:0-87 GCF_004010195.1 Chiloscyllium plagiosum
GACTCTTAGCTGGCTGACCCAACACGCAATGACATTGACTCTTAGCTGACTGACCCAACACGCACTGACATTGACTCTTAGCTGGCT
>NW_025190374.1:100-3366 GCF_004010195.1 Chiloscyllium plagiosum
CTCTTAGCTGGCTGACCCAACACACTCTGACATTGAGTCTTAGCTGACTGACCCAACACGCACTGACTTTGACTCTTAGCTGGCTGACCCGACACTCTCTAACATTGACGCTTAGCTGACTGACCCAACACGCACTGACATTGACTCTTAGCTGGCTGACCCAACACCCTCTAACATTGACTCTTAGCTGGCTGACCCAACACGCTCTGACATTGACTCTTAGCTGGCTGACCCAACACACTCTGACATTGACTCTTAGCTGGCTGACCCAACACACTCTGACATTGAGTCTTAGCTGGCTGACCCAACACGCTCTGACATTGACTCTTAGCTGGCTGACCCAACACGCTCTGACATTGACTCTTAGCTGACTGACCCAACACGTACTGACTTTGACTCTTAGCTGGCTGATCCTACACGTACTGACATTGACTCTTAGCTGGCCGACCCGACACTGTCTGACATTGACTCTTAGCTGGCTGACCCAACACACTCAGTTCCAAATTTCTTCATAGTTTCATCTCCAAATGCTTCTCTTTAGGGGCCAAGAAGATTAAGTTCCCTATAACACATTAACAACCAGTGAAAGAAGTTTGTATGATCTGGTGATGTATATTGAGCCACCTTAATAAATTATCTGAGAGTAAAAGATCCCCTAAAGAACAGTGACCATATCGTAGTAGAATTTAGTATTGTGTTTCAGAAATGTGGGTCAGAAATAACTGTGCTAAATGAAAATAAGGGTAGTTAGTTTGCAGATGACACAGAAAGTCTGCAAAGAGATATGAACTGGCTAACTGAGTTGAAATTAACTTGGTAGATGAAATAAAATATGTAAGAATGTGAGATGATGAATTTTGAGAGGAAGAATAAAGAAAGCAGAAGCATAGAGGGATTTGGGAGTTCTTGTGCATGAATTACAAAAACATTAGCAACCAAGTTCAGCAAGTAATAGGGAAGGATATGAAATGTTGCCTGAGTTTACACTGGCTTTTCACTCCTGCCTATGAACCAGATTTACCATTAGCAAGGACAAATTGCATTCCTGGAGCTGAGAATTTGTCCAGTACTCCTACCATGACTAGTTTAAGAAGGTCTAGCACTTCCTCCTTAACCAACCTCCGATCAGCTTGTACATTTTGGCACAGCCTCTACTGTGCTTTCTGTTACCACTCCAACAAAAGTCACCAGCTTATCCTGTTTCCCTACATCTAGCTTCCCAGGAATTTTCCTAACCCACCAACACTGTGATTTCACGTGGCCTATTTTGTTACAGTGAAAACACCGGAGTTTTTAAATTCTCTTTCCCCTTCAAGGGTTTCCTTTTTGCCTGTGGCAAGTTATAATCTTCACAGAGTTCTACCCTTACCTTTTCACTTAAGGATTTCTCTTTTCCTCAGTTTCTACCCTTGCGGATTGAAATTGCTTTTGGAAGCCAAACTTTGTTTAATGGATCAACTAATAATCATCAGCCCCTTCAGCTGCTAACCTTGCTGTTTTAACTCTCTGCTCTTCCACATGAGTTTACATTACTTCAGGCAGTGAATTTTTGAATTCCTCTAAAATAATTGACTCTCTAAGAGATTCATATTTTTATTGTCCTTATCCACCGATCAAAATTACTCTAATTGATCCTTTCAAACTCAATATAGGTTTGACCAGGGCCCCTCCTTAGATTCCTGAAACGTTGTCTCTATGCTTCTGGTACAAGCTCATATGCACTTAAAATGGCTTTTTTCACCTCCTCACAGTCCCCAGATACCTCCTCTGATAAGGATGCGAATACCTCAGTCGTCCTACCTGCAAGTTTTGTTCAGATCAACAAAACCCACATTGCCACTGGCCACTGCATTTTTTTAGCCGCCTTTTCAAATGAGATGAAAAAGGCTTCTACACCTTTTTCATCAAAATTAGGCAATGCTTGAGGAGATTTAAACAGCTTCTCACCAGGCCTTTGGCTGCTATGGGTTTGCTGACCCTCCCTCTCTTCCTCACTGAGCTGACCTTCAGCCTTCATCTCCAGCCTTTAAGCTGACTTTCCTGTCAAAGTGCCAATTTCTCCAATTCAAACTCCCTCTATTTCTTCCTTTACTTTCTCTCCTTTTCTCTCCTTCTCTCACTCTTTCTCTCTCTTCTCTCTCTCTTTGTCTTTGTTCTGCTAAAACCATTCGTTCTTTTTCTCTTTCCTCTGCTTTTAATTGTAATTTCTTGTTTTTTGCCTCTAACTCAAGCTGCTTCATTTTCAACTGAGTTTTAGCCATCTTCAAAGATTCTGATGGCGTTTCCAGAAAATTTAAATGCTGAGCTATTGCAGTAATTATCTCTCCTTTCATCACAAAAGGAGACAGCTCCAATTCCAGCCCATCAGCTAATTCCACATCTCCGGGGACAGCCTCCAGACAATCATGAACTACAAACACACAGACTCCCATAACTATCTGGATTACATCTCCTACCACCCAATAGTCTCCATCCCATTCTCCCAATTCCTCTGGCTCTGCCGCATCTGCTCGGATGAGGAGACATTCCACTTGCGAGCACCCCAGATGTCCACCTATTTTGAACAACGCGCTTTCCCTCCCTCTGTCATCCAGACAGCTCCACACTGCACCATCTCCATTCCCCGTTCCACAGCTCTTAAACCCCCTCCTCCAAACAAAATAAAGACAGAGTTCCCCTTGTCCTCACCGACCACTCCACCAGCCTCTGTATTCAATGCATCCACCAGCTCCAACTAGACCCCACTACCAAGAATATCTTCCTTTCCCCCCACCTCTCTGCCTTCCCCAAAGACCATTCCCTCCGACAGTTCTTGGTTTGCGCCACTCTCCTCACGGACCCCCCAGAACCCCCCCGGTACCTTCCCCTGCAATTGGAAAAGCTGCAAAACCTGCCAGTACAGCCCTCTGTTGGGTTCAGTGTGAAATTGATCAATCCTTTTGAAAGACTGTTGAAAGGTTTTCTGAGTGAAGTTTGTACCTTACAGGGTCACAGAGTTATTGCAACACAGAAAGTGGCCGTTCAGCACATCAATTCTATAGCAGTCAGGATGTCCCTGCAAGACCTCATGATTCAAAATGGAAAAGTGTGAAGTGATTCATATTGGAAGGTGGAATTTAAATGCAGAATACAGGGTTAAAGCAGGATTCTTGGCATGTGGAGGAAGAGAGGGATCTTGGGGTTCACATCCATAGATCCCTCAAAGTTGCCACCCAAGTTGTTATGATTGTTTTCAAGGACATGGTGTGTTGGCTTTCATTAGCAGG
>NW_025190375.1:0-3366 GCF_004010195.1 Chiloscyllium plagiosum
ACAACTCTCTTATATCTGTACCTTTCCAAGATCGACTATCCAATCTGCTCTTCCATCTCTCTGCTGCTATTTGTTTTTTTTTGCAGAAAACAACCAACAAAGTGACTTCTCCTTTACTGTTCGTGACTTCCACCAATACTGACTCAGTAGACAAACCGTCCTAAACAGTCTCCTTTTCTGCAGCTGCAATGCACTCTCTAATTAGCTATGCTACTTCTTGAACTTAACTGAACTGATACAATTACTTAACGAAGGAGCTCTTCGAATCCTATGCCACCTAATTAACACACCAATTGGCTAAACGGTAAATGACATACAGGTAAAAATGAATAAATTCCAAAAATATTTCGAGAGAAATGTTAGTCAGAATCATTTGCTGAAGTTTCCAACCTGTCCTGGACTCCAGCATGTTCTGACTGCGACAGCTAAACTAAAGTGGAGAAAACACCTGAAATTGGAGAAATAGCTACTCCCCCGTAATTGTTAACGTGGACAAGGCCATTACGATCTCACTTGAAGAAAAAAACAATGACAAAATAACTTGGGTCTACTTTCACACACTGCTTTCAACATTTTATCATACAACTAACTGCACTATAGATATATATATATATTTCAAGTATTTGGGGGTATCGGGTGAGCAATTCTGCATGTGACTGAAAACATGATTAGCAGAGAATGATTCCATTCTCCCAGTTTCTTTAACTCCATCATATCAGTTCGATAATGTTTCCTACACTCCAGAGGGAAGCCTCCGTAATGACATTATTTTCCTTGAATCGAGATTAGCCTCTAAATCTAACGGACAACGTCTTCAGCTGTGACTGACCCATCTGCCAGGCGTCTGCTCTCACCCCTATCCATGCTTTACTGCTGAATGATAAGATATCCTTTGTTCTCACTTAGCACTGCACGAGAATCCTCATTAAAAGAGCCACCCTCCGCCACATCCACCAACTCCAACAGGAACGCACCATCAATCATGTCTTCTCCTCCTCACAGCTGTCCGTACTTCACAGGAACCGGTCCCTCTGTGATACCTCACATCACCCCGAACACTTGCCCATTCCCTTATGGCATCTTCCAATACAATTCCAAAAGCTGCAGCACTTCCCTTTTCACCTCGGCCCTCCAGAATGACCAAGACCCCCATCAAAACTTCCAGGTTAATCAGGATTTCACTTGTACTCTTTCATTCTAGTCGACTGCCAGTGCTGCTCACAATACAGTCTCCATTATCCTGGCGAGACCAAGCACAGACGGCTTTGAGAAAAACTTCCACGTTGTAGGAATAACTCTGACCTTCTAATTGCTTCCTATTCTAAGAACCTGTCTTCACGCTTTGGTATTTTACAGCTGTCGAAATTGACATTCAATGCCATAACTTCACAGCCGAGCCCCATTATGACTGTGCTCAATCTTTCATGCATTCTTCCTGCCAGTCTTATGATGACCTTGTTTGTATCTTGCATAACTTTCACTCAACAGAGACAGTCCTTTTCACACATTCACACTTTAATTTATACTTATTTCACTGTTGTTTCTTTTTCACCACACTGGGCCTCAAAACAGTCTGTTTCTGATCACCCCTCCTCCAATTCTGTCAAAGTATTAAAAAGCTCATTTTCTAATTTCATTTATGGAAACGTGTCACCAAATAACTCGAAATGTTAACTCTGCGTCTTTATCTTCGCAGATGCTGCCAGACCTGCTGAATTTCTCCAGAAAAGAACGGCATGGGATGAATGAAACGAAGAGGTTTGTATGCTGTAAATTTGAACCAAATGCAAATATTTCTTGAGAAACAGGAGGGCTTTGAAGAACATCACTTGTTCCGAATCGATAACTCTACTTATTTCTGCTGATGTTCCTCGACCTGCTTAGTTTGTTGATCAATTTCTGTTTTTGAATATGTTTCAGAGTTTGCTTCCAACATGTAGTGCTATATGCCGGCAAGTGAACAACCGCTTCTGCTCTCGAATTTTCTTGTTTCTGAACAACGTCAGTCTGACATCATTGACTGTACTAACCTCATGGCCAGGGACACAAACACCGGAAAACTCATTCGTTGTAAGCACGGAATATGAGAATACTGGAAAAGAATACATTCAAATGAACATGTAAAAAGAACTTTGGAGAATGTGACAAATTGGAGGAGTGATGTGATGGACAGACTCTCTCAAGAATACAAACATTAAAATTGAAGTGTAATCACATCAGAAATCAGAGTATGTCACTGAGTCCAGGGCTGATAGCTGAATGGGATTCGGTGCAAGTTGGGGAATAGGGAGCAGAACATCATTGCAGAAAGTTCAGCTCACAACCGGGCATCCATGTGAAGTATGGACCACAGAAGGAGCAGAAATGTGTGAAATCACATTCTGTAGTGTGGTACCGAGGAAAACCCTACACTCTACCATTGCCCTCCAGACAAATAATGGTGGAGTGACCAGTGTGAGTGAATGTCGGACCCAAATAAACAGAGATCACACAAGCGCCGACCGGGTGAAATTGAGAAGCTGCTTATTACAATCGAAGTCGCTGGAAGAGAAATTGACTGGGCTGACGCAGAACTGCCATTCTGCACACATAGAAGAATAGTTCTCATCCTCGAGCAGTCGGCAGAGACAGTTGTATTGGGTTACAGTATTAAGTTGTGAATTACAGGATAATGAAGAATAAAACGCAATCAATGGGAGGATAATCAAAAGCCTGATAGCAATGATCACTCCATGGCTGAGCTAGGAGAAAAAGTTTGATCCTCTTTTAGAGTAGGTGTCCATGTTTCTCATCCTGGAATCAGTCGGATTCCCATCGTGGATATTCTGCAAGAAAGTTACCATGATGCCGTTACTCTGAGCATTCTTTGTGGAGTTCCAGTATTTGTAAGGAGTGAGACTGCCCTTAGCGCGTGGGAGCAGTTGTGCTTATTGAGTGCTAGGAAGTCTATTGTCAGGCTGTCTCCGGAAGTGTATTACCCAGTCTGAAAGTGGCTTGATTCATCTCCTGTTTGCTGCCTTGTGTCTTATTTAGCCTGTTTGGTCAAAGCTGATACACTCTGGTCAGTGTCTGTTTTGGCTTAGGCAGGTATTGTTCCTTATGTACTTTGTGTCCATGCTATGGGTGGACAACGAAGCGGATTTTCTCCAAAGATTCCTCTTTTTTTGTTTGGTTAAAAGGTGTGATGCAAAGGGACAATGTTTCTGGAGACCGGGAAGGTTTCCAAGTGGGGGCCGTGGTTGGGGGGCGTTCAGAAGTGGAGGGATAGCCATCCGTGTCGAAGTCCGAAACAGCAAAGTGCGCTCTTGTGGCAGGGATATTTGGCAAGCTCATATGAATCAGGCCATCCCCTCCAAGTTGAGTGTA
>NW_025190376.1:0-3366 GCF_004010195.1 Chiloscyllium plagiosum
AATATGTCAGGCTGTTGTTTCTGTGATTGTGATTATGTCTGGCTGTTGTTTCTGCGGTTGAGACTATGTCAGGCTTTTGTTTCTGTGATTGTGACTATGTCAGGCTGTTGCTTCTGTGATTGTTACTGTGTCAGTCTTTGTTTCTCTGATTGTGACTATGTCAGGCTGTTGTTTCAGTGACTGTGACGATGTCAGGCAGTTGCTTCTGTGATTGTGACTGCGTCAGGCTGTTGTTTCTCTGTTTGTAACTTTGTCAGGCTGTTGTTTCTGTGAGTGTGACTATGTTAGGGTTGTTGTTTCTCAGATTGTGCCGAATCTGGGTTGTTGTTTCTGTGATTGTGACGATGCCAGGCTGTTGTTTCTGTGATTGTGACGATGTCAGGCTGTTGTTTCTGTGATTGCGACTGTGTCAGGCTGTTGTTTCTGCGATTGTGACTGTGTCATGGTTGTTGTTTCTGTGATAGTGACTATGTCACGCTGTTGGTTCTGTGATTGTGACTATGTTAGGGTTTTTGTTTGATTGTGCCTGTGTCAGTGTTCTTTTTTATGTGATGGTAACTATGTCAGGCTTTTGTTTCTGTGATTGTGACTATGTCAGGCTGTTGTTTCTGTGATTGTGATTGTGTCAGGCTGTTGTTTCTGTGATTGTGATTATATCAGGCTGCTGTTTCGATGAATGTGACTATGACAGGGTTGTTGTTTCTATGACTGTGACTATGACAGGCTGTTGTTTCTGTGATTATCACAATGTCAGGTTGTTGTTTCTGTGATTGTGACTATGACAGCCTGTTCTTTCTGTGATTTTGACTGTGTCAGGATTGTTGTTTCTGTGATTGTGACTATGTCAGGCTGTTGTTTCTATGATTGTGACTATGTCAGTGTTGTTGTTCCTCTGATTGTGAATATGTCAGGCTGTTGTTTCTGTGATTGTGACAATGATAGCGTTGTTGTTTCTCTGAATGTGAATATCTCAGGCTGTTGCTTCTGTGATTGTGACTATATCACAGAAACAACAGCCTGACATAGTCACAATCACAGAAACAACAACCCTGACACAGTCAAAATCACAGAAACAACTGCCAGCCATACTCATAATCACAGAAACAACAACCTGACATTGTGATAATCACAGAAACAACAGCCTGACATAGTCACAATCACAGAAACAACAACCCTGACACAGTCAAAATTACAGAAACAACAGCCAGTCATATTCATAATCACAGAAACAACAACCTGACATTGTGATAATCACAGAAACAACAGCCTGTCATAGTCACAATCATAGAAACAACAACCCTGTCATAGTCACAATCACAGAAACAACAACCTGTCATAGTCACAATCACACAAACAACAGCCTGTCATAGTCACAATCATAGAAACAACAACCGTGTCATCGTCACAATCATACAACCAACAGCCTGACATAATCACAAGCACAGAAACAACAGCCTGACATAGTTACTATCACAGAAAAACAAACCTGACGTAGTCACAATCACAAAACAACAGACTGTCAAAGTCACAATCACAGACACAACATCCTGAAACAATCACAATCACAGAAACAACAACCCTGACATAGTCACAATCACAGATACATCTGCCTGACCTAGCCACAATCACAGAAACAGCGATACTGACATCGTTACAATCACAGAATAAACAGCCTGATATAGTCACAATCACCAAAACAACAGCCTGTCATCATCACAATCACAGACACAACAGCCTGTCATAATCACAATCACAGACACAACAGCCTGACATAGTCACAATCACAGAAACAACAACCCTGACACAACCCAATCACAGAAACAAAACCCTGACATCGTCACAATCACAGACATAACAGCCTGATATAGTTACAATCACAGAAACAACAGCCTTACATAGTCACTATGACAGAAACAACAACACTGACACACTCACAATCGCAGAAACAACAGCCTGACATCATCACAATCACAGAAACATCAACCCGGACATAGTCACAATCATAGAAACAACAGCCTGTCATAATCACGATCACAGAACCAACAGTCTGACATAATCACATTCGCAGAAACAACAACCCTGACACAGTCACTATCACAGAAACAACAGCCTGACAGAGTCACAATCAAATAAAAAACAGCCTGACATAGTCACAATCACCAATACAGCAGCCTGTCATAATCACAAGCACAGACACAACAGCCTGACATAGTCACGATCACAGAAACAACAATCCTGTCACAATCAAAATCACAGAGACAACAGCCTGACATAGTCACAATCACAGACACAACAGCCTGACGTGGTCACAATCAAAGAAACAACAGCCTGACACAGTCACAATCACAGAAACAACAACGCTGACACAATCACAATCACAGAAACAACCACCCTGACACAATCACAATCACAGAAACAACCGCCTGAAATAGTCACAATCACAGAAACAACAGCCTGCCATCGTCACAATCACAGAAACAACAACCCTGACATAGTTAGAATCACATAAAATACAACACTGACATAGGCACAATCAGAGAAACAACAAATCAAACATAGTCACAATCACAAAACTAACTGCGTGACATAGTCACTATCACAGAAACAACAACCCTGACACAGTCACAATCGCAGAAACAACAGCCTCACATCGTCACAATCACTGAAACAACAGCCTGACATAGTCACAATCAGAGAAACAACGGCCTGACACAGTCACAGTCACAGAAGCAACAGACCCAGACATAGGCACAATCACAGAAACAACAGCCTGACGTAGTCACAACCACAGAAAAAACAGCCTGATATAGTCACAATCACATAAACAACAGCCTGACATAGTCACAATCAGAGAATCATTAACCCTGACATAGTCACATACAGAGAAACAACAACCCTAACATAGTCACAATCACATACAAAACAGCCTGACATAGTCACAATCAGAGAAACAACAACCCTGATATAGTCACAATCACAGAAACATCAGCCTGACATAGTCACAATCACAGAAACAACAACCCTGACACAGTCAAAATCACAGAAAGAACAGTCTGTCATCGTCACAATCACAGAAACAACAACCTGACATAGTCGTAATCACAGAACCAACAGCCTGTCATAGTCACAATCATAGAAACAACAAACCTGTCATAGTCACAATCATAGAAACAGCAGCCTGATATAATCACAATCACAGTACCAAGAGCCTGACATAGTCACAATCACAGAAACAACAGCCTGACACAATCACAATCACAGAAACAACAGCCTGACAAAGTCACAAACAGAGAACCAACAGCCTGACGCACTCACAATCACAGAAACAACGGACTGACAAAGGCACAATCACACAAACAACAGCCT
>NW_025190377.1:0-3366 GCF_004010195.1 Chiloscyllium plagiosum
GGAGAGTATGCACGGACTGAATGTGGCATGAGCTTCTGAGGGGCAAGTACTGAAGAAATATCTCCCTTGCAGGGATTTCACTCACACTTCTTCTCTTCCTCTCTCTTTTTCTCTGTTTCTCCTCTTTAATTTTCTCTCACTTTATCTGGTCATTAACATATCTAACTATGTTTTTCTATCTGATTCACTTCCTCTTTTGCGATCTTACTCTTCCTCCTCTCTAAATTATCTGCCTTCTTTTTCTTACACCATCTCCGTCCGTCCCTCTCACTCCATTTATCTGCTTGCGACCAAACAAATGGAGCAGTGGCGAGTGTGGAAATACAAAGGTGTTTTTACATACTGTGGGTCAGGCATGGGGAAAGAGTGATACGGTGTGCATGGATAGTAAATAGATGAAGGAAATCAGTTGCAGTACTAAGAGGTAGTAAAATTTTGAATTGGGCAAAACATTTGGGCGTAATTTTTATGGGAAATATTCAGAAGGATGAGCAATATTTCGGCAAGGACATTTTTGAGCAGACATAACATTGGGGAAGCGGGCAAAACTTAAGGAGGCTAGATGTAAAACTGAAAATTTTAAATTGGGCAAAACATTTGGGCGTAATTTTTATGGGAAATATTCGGAAGGATGAGCAATATTTCGGCAAGGACATTTTTGAGCAGACATAACATTGGGGAAGCGGGCAAAACTTAAGGAGGCTAGATGTAAAACTGGGGAAAATGCAACACTAAGAGTCTAAACGCTCTGTAAAAATAAAGCTATATGACACACAACATAGATTCACGTTGTTTGCAAAATTACGGGACTGCAAAATTGAGAGAGCAATACTTTGGGGGCACACAGAGTGTGAGTAAAAGTAGGAAGTTGCATGGTCGGGGGGGTGCAGAGTTTAAGATTGGAAGAATGGGGCTGTAAATTATGTGGGAGCTGAGAAAATATTGTAAAAGAGTCTGCAAAATGTTGCAGAATGTATAAATTTGTGGACAGAAAATTTGGAGGCGATCGTTTACCCTGCTTTACTATCATTCTGCCTATCTGTCTCTCCCACTTCCTCGTGGGATCCAGGATCCCGTGCAAGGGCCGAATACGTCCTTTGTAGTTCACGGGTTCTTGATAATATCATTGCAATCGCCACTTATTCGCAATTTCCTTTGTATCAGGGCTTCATTCATAAAGACCTGTGCACTGTTCATGATCCATGTAAAAACGTTCCGTATTCCGACATAGTACCTAAACTGCTCGAATCACGCCATTCGGCCCATCAGATCCAGACCGATCCTTTGAAGGGCAAACCGGGCAGAGCCACCCAAACCATGCATTTCGCAATATATTAAAACAGGGCAAGTTTCGACTGTGGAAGGAAAACAGAACACCCTGGAGACGATGCAGATTCCACACAGAGTGAAATTGAATACAGGTTCCTGGTGCTGGGAAGCAGCAGTATTAAATTCTGAGCCACAATGTCTCTCCAATCTCCACTATCTGCAATAATGTCATAGTCTCATTTAACTGAATTTTATATATTCTAACCAATGTTAAAGACTGAATTGATTGTAGAATCTGACTTCTTAATTGTGGAAACATCTTACAATTATATGTGACCTATTAATATTGTCGGCCTGCCACCTAATCGTATTATTCAATTGTTGAATCACTTTATAAGAGCAAGGGTTCTGTGATTATGATTCTGATTTTGTGATTGTTGTAAGTATTTGGGGCGAAGATTTCCTGTGCACTTCTTCGGTCTTCATTTAATTTGTATGAACTTACAAATTAATTTACTCAGTAATAAGTGTGAATTCACGTCAAGAATTGTCTACTTTACTCATTCTCTAATGTGGCAAGGTTGAACAATTAATGTTAATCAGCTTTTTTGTTAGTTATGCAATTTCTCGACTGAATGTGGGAGATACTAAGTTTTTCAATCCATTCATGATTTTGATAAAGTAAGTAAATTTGTCCAATTCCGCCAATGGTGGCTCGTCTTATATTAGATTCCAGAATTCAAGCTCAAATCGTTGCGAAAATCGAATCAGTTCTTCCTTAATCCATTTGTTATTCATGCTTCAGGTTTTGTTGATGTCGCTTTCTTAGCTGTTGACAAATGTTCTTTACAGTAGACTTACAAATAGAGGTGAAAACTATATCAACGAATGCTGTATTGCGGAAGAATAAAAGAGAGGCTTATGCAAATATCATTCTTGTTCCATAATCTGAGAGCACTGAATGTTTGGATATTTCTGTGTTACAAAGAAAATATGAGGGATGTTTTATCTTCACAATGTGAATGTTGACGACAGCCGTGTGTTCAACACCATTGCCAAAGGAAACAGATCTTAAAATTCAGAGGTAAGACCTCAGCACCACCCTTTCTTACTATATACTGAGCTTCCTGACCAGAGACGGCAATCAGTGAAGATAGCCCACTGTATCCCCTCCGTCAAAACACTCAATATTGGCGCCTAGAAAGATGCGTTCTCCGCTCCTACCATACTCCCTGCACATCCACGACATGTGTAGACCGAACGCCATCTCCACGTTTGCTGACGAGACGACCACGCTCGGAAAGATATCAAACAACGATGAGAGCTTTGAAGAAAGGAAAGAGATCGAGGGTTTTGTTACGTGGTACAATGATAACTATCTCTCTCAATGTTAGTAAAACTAACGAACTGACAACGGACTTCAGAAAAAAAGAGAACACAATCGTATCTATATCAACTGAGTGGAGTTTGAGAGAGTTGAGAGCTTCAGGTTCCTCAGAATGATGATAACCGACAATCTGTTCTGTACTTCCCACGTAGATGAGAATGTCAAGAAGCAGTCACAACACCACTTCTTCCTCAGGCGGCGCAAAAAAATTGGCATGTCCAAAACAACCCTCATCAACCTTTACAGATGCACCATAGAGAGCATACTGCCGGGTGCAGAATGGCCTGATACGGCAACTGCTCTGCGCAGAACCTGAAGAAACTACAGTAGGATGTGTGCACAGCTGAGATCATCTCGGAATCCAATCACCCACTTATAGACTCTATCGTCAAGTCTCGTTTCCACGGAGAAGTTGCCAACATCATGAAAGACCCAAACCAGTCGGAAATACTCTCCGGCAACCGTTTCTGCCAGGCAGAAGGTACAGAAGTTTGAGAACACGAACTGACGTGTTCAAGTGTCGCTTCTTCTCTGCTCTTATTAGACTGATTAATGGAGTCTTTAACTCCAATTATTGCTCAACGTTTTAATGTTGATCTTGCCTCGCGTATGTTTTGTGTGTCGTAAAATGCATGGCTTTATCTCTCCAGTATTTATTTTTCATTCTATCATCTATATATCCTTGATTACGATGATATACCTGTGCTGTT
>NW_025190378.1:0-1391 GCF_004010195.1 Chiloscyllium plagiosum
ATCAAGCCAATTGCGTACTCAGTTTGCTAACGGACCCTGGATTTCATGCGATCGAAGTTTCCAGAGCAAGGTACCATGTGGAAACTTATCAAAGGCCTTACTGAAATCTGTAGAGTCTACATGTACTGGCCTGCCGTCGTCAACCTTCCTGATCACTTCATCAACGAACGCTGACAAATTTATGAGTCATGATCTCCCAGACACAATGCTATGCTGACTACTCCCAATCAAATGCTGTATTTACAAATGCATAGCACGGATGTTAGGCTTACTGATTTGTAGTTCCCAGGTTTTCCTTTGCAGCCTTTTTCGAATAAGGACACAACATTTATGGAGGAATTAAGGGCTACGGGGAGAATGCAGGTAAGTGGAGTTGAAATGCCCATCAGCCATGATTAAATGGCAGAGAGGACTCGATGGACCGAATGGCCTTACTTCCACTCCTATGTCTTATGGTGTTATGGTCTAACATTTGCTGCCCTCCAAAATCTGGGACCTCACCCGTGGCTAACGGTGATGCAATAAAAAAAATCACCCAGGGACCCCACAATTTCTTCTCTCGCCTCTTGCAGTGCTGTTGGATATATTTGGTCAGGACCAGGAGAGTTATCCACATTTATACATTCTAATACATTCAACATTTCCTCCCCTGTGATATGGACTAACCCCAAGAGATGATCACTAACTTCCCCAAGTTCCCAAGCCTTCATGTCCTTCTCCACAGTCAACACAGAGTAGAAATAACTCCTGCGATACTGCACATACATGTCCATGAAGAGTCCGATTCTCTCTCTAGTTATTCTTTTTCCTTTAATATAATTCAAGAATCTCTTTGGATTCACCCAAATCTTCTCAGCCAAGGTCAGCTGCCCTCCTGATTTCCTTCTTCAGTAAACTCTTGTATCCCCTATGTATCCCCAGGGATTCCCTTGACCACAGCTGTCTGTACCCGAGCCATGTCTGCCTTTTTTTCTCTCGTTAAAGCCTCAATGTTTCTTGTCATCCAGGGTTCCTTATTCCTGCCAAACGTGCTCTTCATACTCACAGGAACGTACAGATCTTGAACTGTAGCTATCCCACATTTAAAGAACTTCCACTTGCCAGAGGTCCCTTTGCCTGCAAACAAAATTCTCAAACCAACCCCTGCAAGCTCCTGTTAAAGTGTGCTTTTCCACAATGTATAACTAGCACCTGTGGAACATTTTGTCTCACTTCACAATGATTACAATATTAATAGAAATATGGCCACTGGTTCCAAAGTGCTCCCCCACTGTCACCTCACTCCAAACATTCCGGTTGGGTTGTTTACCTTGTTTTTAGAAAGAACTGGACAACACCATTAGCATCTCAATGTTCACTTGTGAGACTTTATCTCTTCCATGTGAAGGAAT
>NW_025190378.1:1463-3366 GCF_004010195.1 Chiloscyllium plagiosum
TACGCTGCACTCCCTCAATAGCTAGAATGTCTTTTCTCAAATTTGGAGACCAGAACTGCACACAGTACTCCAGGTGTGGTCTCACCAGGGGCCTGTACAGCTGCAGAAGAACCTCTTTGCTTCCATATTCAATCCCTCTTGTTATGAATGCCAGCATGCTATTAGCCTTCTTCACTATCTGCTGTACCTGCATGCTTGCCTTCATTGATTGGTGTACAAGAACACCCAGATCTCTCTGAATTGCCCCTTTACCTAAATTGATTCCATTGAGGTAGTAGTCTGCCTTCCTGTTCTTGCTACCAAAGTGGATAACCATACATTTATCCACATTAAACTGCATCTGCCATGCATCTGCCCACTCACCTAACTTGTCCAGGTCACCCCTGTATCTCCTAACATCCTCATCACATTTCACCCTGCCACCCAGCTTTGTATCATCAGCAAATTTGCTAATGTTATTGCTGATAACATCTTCTATATCATTAACATACATTGTAAAAAGCTGCGGTCCCAGCACGGATCCTTGCAGTATCCCACTGCTCACTGCCTGCCATTCCGAAATGGAGCCGTTTATCACTACCCTTTGTTTCCTATCAGCCAACCAATTTTCAATCCAATCTAGTACTTTGCCCCAAATACCATGCGCCCCAACTTTGCTCACAAACCTCCTATGCGGGACTTTATCAAATGCTTTCTGAAAGTCCAGGTACACTACATCTACTGGATCTCCCTCGTCCATCTTCAGAATTACATCCTCAAAAAATTCAAGAAGATTAGTCAAGCATGATATCCGCTTCATAATTCCATGCTGACTCTGTCCTATCCTGTTACTACAATCCAGATGTGCCGTAATTTCATCCTTTATAATAGACTCCAGCATCTTTCCCACTACTGAGGTCAGACTAACTAGTCTATAATTCCCTGCTTTCTCTCTCCCACCATTCTTAAAAAGTGGGATAACATTAGCCACCCTCCAATCCTCAGTAACCGACCCTGAATCGATCGAACTCTGGAAAATAATCACCAACGCATCCACAATTTCCCGAGCCACCTCCTTCAGTACCCTGGGATGTAGACCATCAGGCCCCGGAGACTTATCAACCCTCAGACCTAACAGTCTCTCCAACACCAAATCCTGGCAAATATAAATTTCCTTAAGTTCAGGTCCTTCAGCCACTGTTACCTCAGGGAGATTGGTAGTGTCTTCCACTGTGAACACAGATCTGAAGTACCCATTTAATTCTTATGCCATTTCTTTGTTCCCCGTAATATATTCCCCTGTTTCGATCTTCAAGGGCCAAATTTTAGTCCTAACTTTTTTTTGGTCTTGCACATCCTAAAAAAGCTTTGACTATCGTCCTTTATATTATTGGCCAGTTTACCTTCGTACCTCATTTTTCCTCTGCGTATTTCTTTCTTAGTAATCGTCTGTTGCTCTTTAAAAGCTTTAAAAGATTGTAGTGTTGGGTAGGGATCAGTCAGTGAGGGGGAGATTGCAGTGTTGAGTAGGGATCAAAATCAACGAGGTAAAAACAATGACTGCAGATGCTGAAAAGCAGATTCTGGATTAGTGGTGCTGGAAGAGCACAGCAGTTCAGGCAGCATCTGAGGACAGGCAAAATCCGAGGACAGGTAAAATCGACGTTTCGGGCAAAAGCCCTTCATCAGGAATAATATTCCTGATAATAATATTCCTGATGAAGGGCTTTTGCCCGAAACGTCGATTTTGCCTGTCCTCGGATTTTGCCTGTCCTCGGATGCTGCCTGAACTGCTGTGCTCTTCCAGCACCACTAATCCAGAATTGAGTAGGGATCAATCAGGGAGGGGTGAGTGCAGTGTAGGGTAGGGATCAGTCAGGGAGGGGGTGATAACAGTGTTGGGTAGGGATCAGTCAGTGAGAGG
>NW_025190379.1:0-3367 GCF_004010195.1 Chiloscyllium plagiosum
TTGCCCCAGTCTGGTTGTTGTGCATCTGATGTCACTCCCTGCTCAGTCAGTGGTGGACCTGCGAAAACACACTTGATGATGGCCATGAAGTCCCAGACCCAGAGTATGTTCTGTGTCCTTCTCACCCGCAGTGATTCCTTTGATTTGTTTTCAAAGTCAAGGGGAACCGAGTTACCACTGAGAGGTGGGGTGGAGGGGGGCAGGATCTCTTCATGCTCAGGTAATTTCCTTGACCACCTTTGACCTGCTAGCATGAGATTCCTCGGGTCCTGAAATGAATGTTGTGGAATTGCAGGGTAACCCCTTCCCTAACTGTATCCCAGGGAACCCCCATCACTTTTGGGTCTGACCTGCCGGTGGGACAAGATAGACCCAGGGATGGTGATAGTGCTTCATGAAACATTCCCCATCAGTCCTGGTTCTTTGAGTAGGATGGTGTCAGACTGTTTTCTAACTGGGAATGTCATGCTCGAAAAGCACACCAGCTCAGGCAGCATCCGAGGAGCAGGGGAATCTACTTTTCGATCATCAGCGCTTCATCAGGAATGAGGCTTCTGGGCTGGGTGGCTGAGAAACAAATGGAAAGGGGTTGGGGCTGAGAAAAAGGTAGCTGAGAATATGATAGACAGGTGAAGGTGTGGTAGAAGGTGATAGGTCAGAGAGCAGAGCGGACCAGAAAAAGGGAAAGATGAAGGACAGGTCAAGGTTGCGGTGCCGAGTTGGAGGCTTCAGATTGTGATAACTTAGAGGGAGAGGACATGCAGAAAATGATGAAATCTACATTGACCCTGCTCATTTTCAGTGTCCCACGGCGGAATATGAGGTGTCTTCCTTAAGGTTTCGGCTGGTTATTGTTTCTCGATGAAGAAGCCAGGACCTGCATGTCCTTGATGGAATGGGAGGTTGAGTTGAAGTGTTCAACATGGGGCGGTGGTGGTGATTGCTGCGGGTCCCAGAGATGTAGCCTGAAATGATCTGCAAGATGGCGTCCAGTATCCCTGATGCAGAGGAGACCAAATTGGGTGCAAAGGATATTGTAGATGACATTGGCGTAGGCACAGATAAATTTCTGTCAGATGCGAAAGGATCCTTTGTAACCGCAGATGGATATGAGGTAGAAGGTGTGGGCGAAGGGTTTGCAGGTCTTGTGATGGCCGGGGAAAGTGTGGGGAGTGGGATGAGGGCTGGTGGTGGGCGTCAGTCTGACAAGGCAGTCGCGGAGGGAATGGCCTCTGATCAGGGTAAGGAGCGAACTATATTCCAAGTTGTGGGGTCTGTTTGTAGGTGGCGTAAATGGCGAAGGATGATGCGATGTATGCAGAAGTTGATGGAGTCGAAGGCGAAGGGGTTCTGTCCTTGTTGCGTTGGGAGCACTAGGGTTGGATGGCGCATGTTCAGAAAGTTGAAGAGATGCCCTGGACGGCATCATCAAACATGTGTGAAGGGAAATTGTAATCTATGAAGACGGAGGCTAACTGGGTTTGTTCTGAGGTGTAATTGGTCCTCCTGGGAGCAGTTGGGACGGAGTTAGAGCCGTTGTGAATAAGGAATCGCAATTTTACAAGAGGCAGGGTAGAAGGAGATGCAGTAACTATGGAGGTCAGTGCACTTGTAGGAAATGTCTGTTGTTGATTGGTAGCCAGAAATGGAGATGGAGAGGTCTAGGAAGGGATTAGGTGCCCAAGATGATCCAGGTGAACTTGAGGTTGGCTAGAATATATTTGTGAAGGTGATGAGCTGTTCAATCTCCTCGTGGGAGTACGAGGCAACTCCAATACAATCATCAATGTAGCGGAGGAAAATATGGGGAATGGTGCCGAAGTAGCTGCAGAAGATTTCCCGGAATATTCTGTACCCAATATTTTATAACGGACATTCCCAGAACATTCTATCCCGGACATTATTTGTGAACGGCTGGACGTCAGTGAATTGCACGAATTGTCAGATGCCGAGGGAAAGGATCCCTCCAGGAAGAAGGAGACTGTTCCGAAGTCCCTCAGGCAGTGAAAGGGTTGAGTACGTTTTCTCTGCATTTACATTTCTTCACGACACAGGATCGAATACAACATCGACTAAAAAGAGAAATTTCGAAACTCCGTTTGTCTTCAAGGAACTGGGAATGAATCCTTCAGGGCAGCAACTTTTTCACCCTCCGTATTAGGATCTGGAAAGAAGTGACCTGTGCCTGAGCTCGTGTGATCAAGTGTGTGGGAATGTTTGAGGAATCATCTGTTCTTATGGACGTGACTCTGCGTGTTTGGGGATCGAGGGTTTCTTGTGGTTTGTGACAGTTTGTCAGTAATTCAGAATTTCCCATTTGTTATTGCAGCTCCAATTATTTCAGTAATAATTCCCTTTGATAATCTCACTGGGTCCTCAGTCAGACTAGGAAATTTGCGTCCACTCTGATGAATAATCTACTTGTTTTCCTTCCTCACAGTTAACGCACTGACAATCTAAGTCCTGCGTGAGAAAGATTGTAGATTGTCTTCATGTGTGAGACGTTACCTGGTGGCCATGGCAGCGGCAGATCTACTGGTCATTACCTTTGAACTAATACTGAGAAAGATTCCCGTTGTTTATGGAGAATTGTTTTATTTTTACACGTCCATCCCCATGTGTAATGTCCACGCCGTCCTGATTTATGCATCCATTGACTGTTCTGTCTGGTTCACCGTCACTTTCACCTTTGATCGGTTTGTGGCCATTTGTTGCCAGAAACTGAAAAGTAAATATTGCAGTGAGAAAACGGCGGCTGTGGTTCTGGGAGCAGTGACTATACTGAGCTGTTTAAAGAACATTTTCTGGTATTTTATGCTCACAACTCGGTATCTTCTGGTAAGTCGCGACTGGTTTTGTTATACAAAAGATGGTGCTCGTTCCTCCCATGTCTGGGTCACGCTCCAGTCCATCCACTACACTGTAACCCCGGCTCTCCCATTTCTCTTGATTTTGCTGCTCAATGGTGTCACTACCACACACATTTTAGTGACCAGCAGAGCCCGCAGGAGACTCAGAGCTGCCACCAATGCGGACGCTCAATCGGACACAGAAATGAAAAATCGAATTAAATCCATCATTTTACTGTTTTTGATCTCGGCCAATTTCATCCTGCTATGGTCAATATTTATGCTGTATTCTATGTGGATCCGGATTGAGGACATTGTGGATACCCCTGTATATCTCCACCCTTATCTGCGGGAATTGGGCTTCATGCCGCAGCTCCTCAGTTGCTGCACAAACACCGCGATTTATGCTGTAATACAGAATAAGTTCAGACAGCTCCTGAAGAATGCGCTGAAATATCCATTTACCTAAATTCATCAATCAATCAAATTCAGTCTATAATCAGTCCATTCAGGATTTC
>NW_025190380.1:0-3367 GCF_004010195.1 Chiloscyllium plagiosum
TGTAGTAACATCTTTACGACAGGCCAATTTCAGCGCCTGATTCAACTTACATCCGACATCCAGACTACTGTTTGGGGGCCTGTAGATGACTCCTAAGAGGATTTTTTTACCCTTAGTATTTCGCAGCTCTGTCCACACTGACTCTACATCCCCTGACTCTAGTTCTCCCCGCGCAATGGACTGAATATTACCTCCCTTACCAACAAGGCCACCCCTCCCCCTCTGTCCGTCAGTCTGTCCTTACAATAGCACGTGTCTCCTTGATTATTCATTTCCCAGGTCCTGTCTACTTGAAGCCACGTCTCAGTTATCCCCACAACATCGTATCTGCCAATTTCCAAAGGAGCCTCAAGCTCATCCATCTTATGTCTAATGCTTCGTGCATTCATGTATAGTATTCTTAATTTGTTACTGCTCTCACCCTTCCCATCAACCCCGATTTCACTCAACCTCACAGCTTGATCCCTTTCCGAGTTTTCTGCCTCATTGGTACAGTTGTCTTCCTTGACTTCTCTTGTTCTAACTTTCCCTTCAATTTCCTTTTTAAACATTCAGTTTGATATTGCCCCCCCCCGCTACTTATTTTAAATGTAGCGGTGCTGCCGTAGAAAACCTGCCTGCCAGAATGCTGGTCCCTAACCTATTAAGGTGCAAACCGTCTCTCTTGTAGAATTTATGTTTACCACAAAATATACCCCAGTGATCCAAGAACTTAAATCCTTCCTTCCTGCACCAGTTCCCCAACCACACGTTCAAGTCCATTATCTCCCTGTTTCTGGCCACACCAGCATGAGGAACTGGAAGCAAACCGGAGACAAGCACTTTGGACGTCCTGCTTTTCATCCTTCTTCCTAGTTCTTCAAAGTCACGCTGCAGTATGTTCCTCCTCTTCTTCCCGACATCATTTGTGCCGACATGTACCACCACCTCTGGCTCTTCACCCTTGTCCTTGAGGATTTCCTGCACTCTGTCCGCAATGTCTTTCACCCTGGCACCAGGAAGGCAACACACCATCCTTAAATCCCGTCTGCTGCCGCAAAAACCCCGGTCAGTTCCTCTCACGATGGAGTCCCGTATTACCACGGCTCTGTGCGATGTCCGACTCTTCCGCTCTGCCTCTGCGCCAACGTTTGATTGACAGACCTGGCCGCCTTGCCAACTGGCAGTGTCATCAGTCTCTACTGTTTCCAAAAACTTCAACTTGTTCCTGACAGGTACTTCTCCTGAGGTCTTTTACACCTGTCTCCTCTCTGCCTTCCTCATCGTCTGCTCTCTTCTGCACTCTTCTGGTATGGTCGGTGTAATAACCTCACTGAAGGTCTTGTCCAGAAAGATCTCGTTCTCTCGGATGAGCCTAAGGTCCTCGAGTTCTTTCATCAGCGCTGCAATATGCTCGGTCAATAGCTGAATGTGCACACACTTTCCACACATTTCCGAGCCAGACACATCAGAGTCGTTGACCTCCCACATCAAGCACGTAGTGCACTGAACCAGCTGGGCAGTCATGTCTTCACCCTCTTCAACTGTGGTGTAATCACTTCACTCAAACCTCTTGTCAAAGATTCCTGAGCTGAAGCCTCACTCTTCGATCCAAACTTCCTTAGACCCTCTTTTTGGGGCACGTCTGTGGACTCTTAAATAAGGTTAGAGTAGGAAGGAGGGAGGGAGACCCTACTTTGTAGGACCTGGGGTTTAGAACTCACCCACTCTAATAGCAATCACTTACCTTCCCAACCGGCTTTGCGCTCCGCCTGAACTTCCGCCCAGCTCCCGCCGCTCTCTGCTGTGAAAAGAAAAGGGTTTTGGTTAACTGATGGAAATATTTTCCACTTGTCCAACAATCCAATATCAGCTGTTTCAGTCATTGAGATGGTTTTGATTCATCTACTAAATACTCTTATTAGACAATATTCATGACAATGTATGCGAGGTGATACTATATATGCAAGTTGTAGACAAGTAAAAATGGCCGACCAGGCAAGGAAGTGCTTAACAAACACAGGGCATCCCTCTTCAGGTATGTTTACAAATTAAACACGCTTCAGATCTTTTCCTAGCTGCTTTCCGAAAATCTGGGTGCCACCATTTCCACCGTTCATGACTGGATGTGGTTAGGCTTAATGATGCATTACTTGTGGATGGACATGGGTCTGTACATTACATCTTGCTCACTCTTCATTTTGCTTAAAGTCTTTCTGTTTTGTAGTTTCATTTGGTGGACACTATTTCGTGAGGAATACCTGATTAGATTTCTGAGATGCAGTTATAAATTTTTCTATGTAACAAAGTTGTTCCCGTTGCTTGATCCCCTGTACAGGGTAGAATGTTGTTACATTGGCACATGAATTACATATCGTGGTAAAGTAGATTAATGCTGATTATCCACAGGGCCTTATGGACACCCAGTTGTGCGTTGCCTGATTAGTTCAAAATCGTGTGCTGATGTATCGCCACGAGTGGACCCTCATAGTGATACTATCCCTTACAAAAGAATCTATTGCAAGTATATTGTAGATATCAAGTAAGAATGTGTTCACGCACTTTGTTGAATAAAACAAAACTTGCAAATGTCTGAATCCTGTCCTTCAGATCTTGTCCAGAACGATTCATGTCATTGTTTAAAAAACACCGATTTTGCTGAATCCCAGAGTAGGTTATGTTTTGATGTGAATTTTAGTTATAAATACGGATTGGCTGTTTCCATTGTATGATAGTGCGTGAACCCAGGGAACATCATTTGGAAATACTGTTTAAGTAATGTCGGTTTTGTGATTGGGTGGTTTTGAAGCAAGGAAGTTTTTTTTACCCAGAAAGGCAACAAGCTGAAACTAATCGGCTGACTCTGGTACCTTTTGAAATCAGAGATATTAATAATTTCAAAGGGATATTCATTTGGGTGAGATAATCCTGCCGGTCTACAAGAGCACAGCAATACAACTGATTAGACGTCTCCAAAGTATACACATGCGAATCTAATTCCACATCATGAATGACCTTCTTCACATGCTGCTAGAGGTCTGTAGCAATGCATTCATTCAAAAAGACGACAGAGGGAAGTAGAATAATTGGTCCAACGTATGCTGCCAGGAAACTAAGAGTCTACAATTAAGTATAGCTTGAATACACATCTCAGTTTCCGTTGATCAGAAAGCTAGAAGGCAGCTTATATCAGTAGAATGGGATTGAAATTTGCAACAATAATGCTTTTTCCAGTCTGTGTATAAACATATCCTGTCTGAGCTATGTTCTTTCTTCCTTGTGTACTGTTCTACGAGGTCAACTGGTGGAACAAAAAGAAGTGCTTTGAAAACTGGCTTGTATGAGATGAGATCTTTGAGAGAATGGGATCGAATTAGTGGTACAATGA
>NW_025190381.1:0-1713 GCF_004010195.1 Chiloscyllium plagiosum
CTTGTTAAATCCTGGAATCTGCAACAAACTTGCGACATCTTAAGCCTGGAATCTGTAACAAACAATCCTGTCCCTCTTCTAACCATGTCTCTGAAATTGCCACAATATCAAAATCCCAGGTAGCAACACATGCTGCAAGTTCACCCACTTTATTCCTGATGCTCCTTGCACTGATGTACACATACTTCAAACCAAAATCCTGATTGCTGGTGCCCTCTCGCGACTTTGTAAACGTCACCCTAACCGCACTACTTTGAACCACCTGCACACTGGAACCACAATTCAGGTGAACATCCCACTGCTGTATTAGTTTTAACACCCCACAGCCCCCTAAGAGTGTTACCAAAATTCCCACACAGCATATTGGTATATCTCCAGTTCAGATGAAAACAATCTTATTTGTAAAGGTCCCAACTTCCCCAGAAAGACCTCCAATTATCCAAGAATCCAACCCCACCGCACCATCTCTGCAGCCACGTGTTCAGCTCCAAACTCTACATCTTCCTCACTTCACGAGCACGTCGCACAGGCAACAAGTCGGAGACAAAAGCTCTGTTTGTTCCAACTCCAAGTTTCCATCCTGAATCCCTGAACTTCTCTCATTGATTCCAACCTTCCTCCCTCCCTCTGTCGTTGGTGTCTATGTGGGCTAAGAATTGGGGATTCTCCCCGTTACCCTCAAGAATCTCGAAAACACGATCAGAGACATCACAAACTCTGGCACCTGGGAGGTATCGCGCCAATCGTGAATCCCTCTCGTGCCAAAGCGTGTGCAAGCATAGGATTGTTTTCACTAGAAAGCAGAACGTCGAGGGAATAACTGATTCAGGTCAACACAATCAGGAAAAGTAGGGAAAGGATGGATAACAAGACGCATTTTCTCAGCGTGGCGAACTCAATTACTAGGGGCCAGGATTTCAAAGTGACTGGTTAAATGTTTCGGGAAATAATGCATGGAAAGTTCTTTATGCGGAGGGTAGTGAGTACCTGGAATGCGTGGCCAGCGAAGGTAGAAGGCACAGGAACGGTAATATCATTTTTGATATATCGAGACAAATACATGAATGGGCACGGAGCAGAGGGACACAGACGCTTGGGAAAAAAGTGACAGGTTTAAATAGAGAATTTGGATTGGCGCAGGCCTCTTTCTCTAGAGACCACAATTTCCCTTCCTACGTGGTTAAAGATGACCTCCAATGCATCTCGTCCACATCCTGCACCTCCGTCCTCAGACCCCACCCCTCCAACCGTAACAAGGACAGAACGCCCCTGATGCTCACCTTCCACCGTACCAACCTTCATATAAAGGAGGAGAAAGTGAGGACTGCAGATGCTGGAGATCAGAGCCGAAAATGTGTTGCTGGAACCACAAGGGACCGCCTCGGAACCCTCCAACCACAAGGGATGAACTCAGATTTCTCCAGTTTTCTCATTTACCCTCCCACCACCTTGTCTCAGTCCCAACCCTCGAAATCAGCACCACCTTCCTAACCTGCAATCTTCTTCCTGACCTCTCTGCCCCCACCCCCACCCCCACTTCGGCCGATCACCCTCACCTTAACTTACTTCCACCTATCGCATTTCCTAATCCCCTCCCTCAAGTTCCTGCTCCCTACCTTTTATCTTAGTCTGCTTGGCACACTCTCTTCATTCCTGAAGAAGGGCTTATGCCCGAAACGTCGATTCTCCAGCTCGTTGGATGCTGCCTGCCCT
>NW_025190381.1:2230-3367 GCF_004010195.1 Chiloscyllium plagiosum
CAGTTTCCTCATTTCCCCTTCCCGCACCTCACCCCAGTTCCAAACTTCCAGCTCAGCACTGTCCCCATGACTGGTACTACCTGCCTATCTTCTTTTCCACCTATCCACCTCACTCTCCACCCCCTGAACTATCACCTTCATCCCCTCCCACACTCACCTATTGTACTCTATGCTACTTTCTCCCCTACCCCATCTTCCTCTCACTTATCTCTCTACTCTTTCAGTCTCCCTGCCTGTTTTCCTGATGAAGGGCTTTTGCCCGAAACGTCGAATTTTACTGCTCCTCGGATGCTGCCTGAACTGCTTTGCTCTTCCAACACCACTAATCCAGAAGCAAGCTTGGAAGGCCGAAAGACATGTTCCTGTCCGGTAATATTGTTTTGATTTTTGTGATCGAGATTATAGATGAATACAGAGGGATAACAGTTGCTTACACGCTAAAATACATTTAACGTTTTTCGTCAAGGTACCTGATTGTCGACTGTTTAGTAAGGAAACATACCAAGATATTCACGGACAGCTAGCCAATTGTCATGTCGGTAGGAGACTGAGGGTGACACAAGAGGGCTGTTATATATGGAGTCCTCTGACGCAATTCTGTCACAAGCATAGGTGTTGTGTCAACTATTTTTTCATTATTTACGCAAACGAAATGGAAGACAATATTGGTAATGTGGTAGGGAACATTGCAGTTGAAAGGCAAATTAGTGGTATAGTGCACAAGGAAGACTTTTTTTTGAGAGTACAATGTGAACTTGATCAATTGAGCGATTTGGCCGAGAAATGGTAGTGAAAGTGTAATTCAGATTAATGTGGGGTTTAGATATTATACGACAAAATAGGGCAGGGCTTGTATAATTCACACTGTGGCCTTGAGAATATTAGAAATACGTAGGGGTGCACATATATAGTTCCTTGTGATGTTTCAGTTCAAAAGGGTGTGAACAAGACTTTTGGCACCCTTGCTATCGCCGTTCAGATCATTCAGCATCGCAGTTGGGACATGATACTATGGCTGTATAAGACATTGGTTAGACGACATTTGGCATCTTGCAAATAATTCTGGACCCATACTCTGGGAAGAAACTTACTAAACTGGAAAGCGTGCCAAAACAAAACGTAAAGTGTGTTATCGAG
>NW_025190382.1:0-3368 GCF_004010195.1 Chiloscyllium plagiosum
AGCATGGCCAATCCATCCTAACCTACACATCCCAGAATGCTATGGGGCAATTTAGCATGGCCAATCCATCCTAACCTACACATCACTGAGCACTATGTGGTCAATTAGCATGGCCAATCCACCCTAACCTACACATTCCTGAACACTATGGGGTAATTTAGCATGGCCAATCCACCCTAACCTACACATCCCTGAACACTATGGGTAATTTAGCATGGCCAATCCACCCTAACCCACACATCTCTGAACACTATGGGGTAATTTAGCATGGCCAATCCATCCTTTCCTACACATCCCTGAACACTATGGGGAAATTTAGCATGGCCAATCCACCCTAACCTGCACATCCCAGAACACGATGGGATAATCTAGCACGGCCAATCCACCCTAACCTACACATCCCTGAACACTATGGGGTAATTTAGCATGGCCAATCCACCCTAACCTACACATCCCTGAACACTATGGGTAATTTAGCATGGCAAATTCACCCTAACCGACACATCCCTGAACACTATGGTATAATTTAGCATGGCCAAACCACCCTAAACTACAGATCCCTGAACACTATGGTATAATTTAGCATGGCCAATCCACCCTAAACTACAGATCCCTGAACACTATGGTGTAAGTTAGCATGGCCAATCCACCCTAACTTACACATCCCTGAACACTATGGGTAATTTAGCATGGCCAATCCACGCTAACCTACACATCCCTGAACACTATGGGGTAATTTAGCATTGCCTATCCACCCTAACCTGCACATCCCTGAACACTGTGGGTAATTTATCATGGCCAATCCACCCTAACCTACACATCACTGAACACTATGGCTAATTTAGCATGGCCAATCCACCCTAACCTACACATCCCTGAACACTATGGGGTAATTTAGCATGGCCAATCCAACCAAACCTACACATCCATGAACACTATGGCGTAATTTAGCATTGCCAATCTACCCTAACCGACACATCCCTGAGCACTATGGGTAATTTAGAATGGCCAATCCAATCAAACCTACACATCCATGAACAGTATGGGTAATTAAGCATGGCCAATCCACACTAACCTACACATCCCTTCACACTATGGAGTAATTTAGCATGGCCAATACACCCTAACCTGCACATCCCTGAACACTATGGGATAATTTAGCATGGCCAATCCACACTAAACTACACATTCCTGTAAACTATGGTGTAAGTTAGCATGGCAAATCCACCCTAACCTACACATCCCTGAACACTATGGCGTAATTTAGCATGGCCAATCCACACTAAACTACACATTCCTGTACACTATGGTGTAAGTTAGCATGGCCAATCCACCCTAACCTGCACATCCCTGAACACTATGGGTAATTTAGCATGGCCAATCCACCCTAACCTACATATCACTGAACACGATGGGTAATTTAGCATGGCCAATCCAACCTAACCTACACATCCTGAACACTATGGGGTAATTTAGCGTTGCCAATGCACCCTAACCTGCACATCTCTGAACACTATGGGTCATTTAGCATGGCCAATCCACCCTAACCTACACATCCCTGAGCACTATGTGTAATTTAGCATGGCCAATCCACCCTAAACTACACATCCCTGAACACTATGGGTAATTTAGCATGGCCATTCCACCCTAACCTACACATCCTGAACACTATGGGTAATTCAGCATGGCCAATACACCCTAACCTGCACTTCCCTGAGCACTATGGGGTAATTTAGCATGGCCAATCCACCCTAACCTGCACATCCCTGAACACAATGGGGTAATTTAGCATGGCCAATCCAACATAACGTACACATCCATGAACACTATGGGGTAATTTAGCATGGCCCATCCACCCTAACCTACACATCCCTGAAACTATGGGGTAATTTAGCATGGCCAATCCACCCTATCCTACACATCCCTGAACACAATGGGTAATTTAGCATGGCCAATCCAACATAACCTACACATCCATGAACACTATGGGGTAATTTAGCATGGCCCATCCACCCTAACCTACACATCCCTGAAACTATGGGGTAATTTAGCATGGCCAATCCACCCTAAACTACACATCCCAGAACGCTATTGGGCAATTTAGCACGGCCAATCCACTCTAACCTACACATCCCTGAGCACTATGGGTAATTTAGCATGGCCAATCCACCCTAACCGACACATCCCAGAACGCTATGGGGCAATTTAGCATGGCGAATCCAACATAACCTACACATCCATGAACACTATGGGGTAATTTAGCATGGCCAATCCACCCTAACCTGCACATCCATGAACACTATGAGAAATTTAGCATGGCCAATCCACCCTAACCTACACATCACTGAACACGATGGGTAATTTAGCATGGCCAATCCACCCTAACCTACACATCCCTGAACACTATGGGGTAATTTAGCATGGCCAATCCACCCAAACCTACACGTCCCTGAGGACTATGGGGTAATTTAGCATGGCCAATCCACCCTTACCTACACATCCCTGAGCACTATGGGGTAATTTAGCATGGCCAATCCACCCTAACCTACACCTCCCTTCACACTATGGGGTAGTTTAGCATGGCCAATCCACCCTAACCTACACATCCCTTCACACTATGGGGTAATTTAGCATGGCCAATCCACCCTAACCTGCACATCCCTGAACACTATGGGAAATTTAGCATGGCCAATCCACCCTAACCTACACATACCTGAACACTATGGGGTAATTTAGCATGGCCAATCCATCCCTCTCCTGCACATCCCTGAACACTATGAGTAATTTAGCATGGCCAATCCACCCTAACCTACACATCGCTGAACACTATGGGGTAGTTTAGCATGGCCAATCCAACCCAATCCTGCACATCCCTGAACACTATGGGGTAATTTAGCATGGCCAAACCACCCTAACCTACACATCGCTGAACACTATGGGTTAATTTAGCATGGTCAATCCACCCTTACCTACATCCCTGAACACTATGGGGCAATTTAGCATGGTCAATCCACCCTAACCTGCACATCCCTGAGCACTATGGGTAATTTGGCATGGCCAATATACCCTAACCTGCACATCCCTGAACACTGTGGGGTAATTTAGCATGGCCAATCCACCCTAACCTGCACATCCCTGAACACTACGGGTAATTTAGCATGGCCAATCCACCCTCAGCTACACATCCCTGAACACTATGGGGGAATTTAGCATGGCCAATCCACCCTAACCTACACATCCCAGAACACTATGGGTAATTTAGCATGGCAAATTCACCCAAACCGACACATCCCTGAACACTATGGGATAATTTAGCATGGCCAATCCACCCTAAACTGCACATCCCTGTACACTATGGGGTAATTTAG
>NW_025190383.1:0-3368 GCF_004010195.1 Chiloscyllium plagiosum
TTTTACATCAAATGATCATGATATTGTATTAACTATCTTGATTTTGTTGCAAAAAGCCAGTTGAGATTGGGAACAGATTTCTACGGCGAAGCTGAGTTGGACTCAATAAATGTAATGTGCAAATAGGTCTTTGTGATTGGGTCTTTATGATTCCATCACATTCTATACCTGACATTCCCCGAAACATTTTATACCCGGCTTCCCCAGAAAATTCTGTATCCAACATTCCCTGGTATATTCTATGTCCAACATTCCTCTGAAAACTCTATAACTGACAACCATAGAACATTCTTTCAGTGATTTCCCCAGAACACTCTGCACTCAACGTTCCCAAGAACATTCTGTAACTGATATTCCCCGTAATATTCTATAACCGCCACTCACCAGAACTTGTATAAAAAACATTTCCTGGAACATTCTATTAGTGACGTTATCCAGTACATTCGATAACTAACATTCCCTGGAACTTTCTGACATTCTTTGTTTAAGGCCAAACGTAAGTGAATTGAACAGAAGAGTCCCAGCTCTAGGGAGAAGGAGACATTGTTTCAAATTCCCCTCAGGCAGTTAAACGGGTGAATATGTTGGCCCTGCGTATACATTTCTTCACGACAGAAGTTAGCCAACAATTTAAACTAAAAGACAGAAATTTCTAACCTCTGTTTCTCGTCAAGGAAGTGGGCGAAAAACCTTCAGGACGGCAATGTTTTCACCCTCCGTATTTGTCACTGTAAAGACGTCACCTGCGTTGCCCTCGAGTGATCGAGTGTTTGTAAATTATTTAGAAAACATCTGTTCTGATGGATGTCTGTGTGTTTCTTTCGGGAGGGAGAGTTTCGTGTTGTTTTGGAAACATTTTGTGTCATTATTTCAGTTCCTCACGTTTGCTATTTCAGCTTCAATTATTTCAGGAAATTCCTGAATACAGTGAGACATTTAAAAATATCACGCTGTCCTCAGTCAAACTGGTTACTTTGCCTCCAGGCTAATGTATAATATGTTTGTTTCACTTCCTCACAGTTAACGCAGTGACGATCTACGTCCTGCTTTATAAAGATTGTGGATTGTCTCCATGTGTCAGACGTTACCTGGCGGCCATGGCAGTGGCGGATCTACTGGCTATTATTCTCGACCTGATATTGAGACACATTCCCATCGTTTATCCGGAACAGTTTTATTTCCTGGAGTCCCTCCCCGTTTGTAATATCCACGCTGTCCTGCTTTATGTAGCCACAGACTGTTCCGTCTGGTTCACCGTCACTTTCACCTTTGATCGATTTGTGTCTATTTGTTGCCAGAAGCTGAAAAGTAAATATTGCAGTGAGAAAACGGTGGCTGATGTTCTGGGAACAGTGACAGTGCTGAGCTGTTTAAAGAACGTCTTCTGGTATTTTATGTTTTCTGCTCAGTATTGGCTGAAGAACTTCCCCTGGTTTTGTAAGGTTACACGTGATATTTATTACTCCCGAGTCTGGATCACGTTAGAGTTCCTCCACCACATTCTAACGCCGGCTCTCGCATTTCTACTGATTCTGTTGCTCAATGCTTTCACCGTCAGACACATTTTAGTGACCAGCAGAGCCCGCAGGAGACGCCGGGTTCACACCAATGGGGACGCTAAGTCTGACACAGAGATGAGAAATCGAAAAAAAACCATCATTCTACTATTGCTAATCTCCGCAAATTTCATCCTGTTACGCTCAACGTTAATGGTGTATTCTTTATGGAACAGGATATATTGGATTGTGAACACCCCTGTGTTTCTACATTGGTATATGCAGCACCTGGGGTTCATGCTGCACCTCCTAAGTTGCTGCACAAACACTGCAATTTATGCCATGACCCAGACTAAGTTCAGACAGCAGCTGAAGAATTTGCTGAAATATCCCTTTACGCAAATTTATTAATCAATTAAATTCACTCATTCATGAATCCATCCTTGATTATTTCATTTCAGTTCAATGCTGCTGCATTGATGGCACCTGTCGCTCTGGTAACGCAAAGAGGATTGTGCTGGTTTGCCCGATCTCAACCCACAGAGCATTTCGGTGTTGCTCTCAACTCAGTGACCAGAACGAAAAGGGACCATCTCACTGAATGTATCTGTCACTTCAGTTTGAAAACAATATAAGTGTTCGACAGAGTGAACGACATTAAAGTCTGTGCGTCCGTTGAAAAGTGTGAACTAGAGAGAGACAAATTCATACAGATGTCCTTGGCGTCGGGGAGGGAGAGCAGTCCGGCTCCGAGGTCAGGACTTGGGTTTACGTCACTCTGACCTGGTTTCACCTCTGAGGACCCCACACATACCTAGCCAGCGCATAAGTCATCTTTCCACCTCGCCCCTATCTCCACTCAACGTCATCTGTCTCTCGCTTTAACTCCCATCCCTCGATCTCCCTCTTCCCCCTCTCTCTCCCTCTTCCCCCTCGCTCTCTCTCTTGCACTGACTCAATTTTATTTCCACATTTCGTTCTCCTCTTTTCTCGCCCTCTCGATCTACACATTCTGCCTTTCTATCCCTATTCCATTTCAATCTCTCCATTCCCGCAACACCATCCCACATGTCCGGTTTCTCCACACGCCTCCCTCATCTCTCCCTCCCTCACATGCTCTCTGTCCTGCTGTATCTGCCTCTCTCATGCATTTTTACCTAACACCTACCTTCTCGTTCTTCCGCTTGCCCCACAGCTCTCTCTCCTCCAACCACATTTAGCATCTCAGACGCTCCGTTACCCCCCTCCACACAACCATCCGCGTCTCTTTTTCAAAGGAGGAGCGAGAAATCGTGTGTCAAGTAGAGAGGGAGAGAGGAAGCGAGAGAAATTCAGTCAGAGAACAAGAGCGAAGTAGGGGGTGCGTGGGGGAAAAGCGAGCGAGACAGAGATATAGTCAGAAGGAAAAGGGAGGAAAGAGGAATACGGAAGAGAAAAGTCAGAGCAAGGGCGACTCAGACATGGGGAGAGGGAAGAAGAGAGAGAATGAATATCAGAGAGATGAACTGAAGGAGCACGAAAGAGAGTATCAAAATTTGAGAGAGGAAATGACGGAGACCAAGCGAGAGACGGATGGAGTATGAGGGAGGGAGAGAGAATCAGACAGAGGGGGAGAGAGACGGTGGGAGAGGGGGCAGGGGAAAGAGGGAGAGAGACAGATCGGGTGTGATAGAAGGACGGAGGGAAAGACAGACAGGGAGAGGGTGGAAGGGAAGGAGAGAGAGCAAGAAGCAAAGATAAAGGGTGGCATCGAGAATGAGAGTGCAAGACTGAGACAGGGAGAGAGAAGGTGCTGAGAGGAGATAGAGAGAATGTTGTAGGGACAGAGCGAGTGTTTAGAGAGTCTGTAACGGGGATGAGATAGTCCGGGGG
>NW_025190384.1:0-3368 GCF_004010195.1 Chiloscyllium plagiosum
ACTATTTATCGTATTATTGACGTGCAGGGTTAAAACTGGATAGACACACACGTGCGTGAACACACACATTTATATAATGTAGAATACTAATAGTGTGGGAGTAATGACTTTGAAAATGTGGCCAACTTTGTACGTAGATGTATGTGTTTTTTTAAAGGGATATGTGAGAGTAGTGGATCTTTAAGAGCGATGTGTTGTGTCCTGTTTCTCTGGCAAATTTGCATTGCCACACTGGTGCCAGAGTATCTGCTTCACGCAGGCAGTTGTAAAACAGGTTGCAATTATCCCCGGTGTGTTTTCATTAAAGTTTAACAAAAGAAGCATGAATTTGCGGGGTCAGGACCCATGCAGACCTTTGAAGGCTTTTTGCATTGCTTGCACTTCATGAGAAACTTTCTGCTACTGCACAGCTAAAAGCTAGAGTGTCAACTGGAGGGAGGGCTTAGGTAGCGAGACTTCCTCTTAAAACCCATAAGGGACAGCTTGTTTCGTTTTTTTCTATGCTGCAGAGAGATTCATCCCTGTTTTGCTACATTGTCATGCTACAGGTGTCTTTATAGAACTTTGTCTCCGTTAGAACAGGTGATGAATCGTGATTTAGTGACACCTTGTTTTTTCTCAGAATTTCAACAGTGTAAACGTTATTGCGGATTACTTTTTTCGTGTACTTTAACTTTGTCGCATGAATAAAGTGTGTTTTCATTACAGCCTAATGGTGGACCAGTTGAATCGCTTCTGGATCATAGCACCTTAAACTCGACTTTAAATAATTTCAAAAACCTATATTTGAGGCTAAGTACTTGCAATACATTGCCGTGGTGGGGGAGGTGGGAAAGGTGAGGTGGTAATGGCAGAGAAGCAGAGGGTCTGGTCTGATCCATTACTTTTCCCAAAAAGGAAAGATGCAGGAACAGCAAACAGTTAAGGAAGAAGTTGGTACATAGATCTCACCAGGAATATGTTTTCAGTGCAGGAGCAACAATGGCATTTTTTTTAAATAACACGAACATGGTGAGAACGTATCAATGGTATTGTGTGCAGATCTCATCACGTTCCCTGGGAAAGGGTGGATTGCCACAGAAGGGGTTCAGTAAATGTTTGCAAAGTTCATTGTTGGTACATTACTTTTGTTCTATAAGAAATGGGAGTTGAGGAGAGCTGCAGTGATTTCACTGAAACTCATACCATATTTAATGTGATTGGACACATGGAATCATTAATGACGTTCCGCAGAGTGTTGTTCAGACCTGGAGGTCACAGACTCAGGACACCTGGTGGACACTTAAGAATGAAGCATACACTTGGGGGATGATTGTCGACTCCATTTTGACTGTAGTAGTGAAAAGCCGAGCCTGATCTCACTGAAAGGAACAATGTTGAACGGGAGTTAGACCATTATACAAAAAAAAGTGTCAAACAGAAATTGGTCTCGCTCAATGGAACATAGAAAGGTCCAGAACAAGGAACAGGCCGTCCAGGGCACCATGGCTGTGCGAACCATGATGTCATAAATTAATGCAATCCACCTGCGTATTGTCCACATCTCTCCTTTGTCAGTCGGTTCATGCGCGTTGCTAAATGCTTCGTAAAATTTGCCCCTATATTTGCTTTCAGTACCTCCTATGACAGTGAGTTCGAAGCACCTGTCGCCATCCATGAAAAACACTGACACATTTCCTTTCAACATTCTCCCTTTCATCTTAAACATATGCCATATAACTTTTTTTTTCGTTTTAATGCTGGGAAAAATGCTCCAACCAGCCACCCAAACCATTTGTTTGACTTTTAAAATACGTCTATCAGGTCACCCCGAGCCTTCAAAACATAGAGAAAAACAGTCAACGTTTGTCCAATCTCTCCTTTTGTTTGTCGAACGGAGGCAACATCCTGGGAAACCTATTGTGGCCCTGTCAGATGCATCCCCAATCGTTCCCTGGTATGGCGAGGAGAAATGTACACAGTAGTCAAATACAGCCGAAATAAGGTGTTATACAGCTGAAACATGACAACGCAAAATTTGATACTCTACCGATGAAGTCAAACTTGTTGCACACATTCGTTAACATCTTATTCGGTTCCGTTGATATTTACAGGGAGCTATGAACCTGAAGATCAACACATCTCTGTACAGCAATGTTCCTCAGCATCACGTCTTGCACTGCATGCCTTCCACTTCCAATTAACCTCCCAAAATGTACGACCACACGTTGGTTCGAAATAAACTCAATCTGCCATTTCCATGCCCGACTTTTCTAGGGATCTATGTCTGATATATAGCTTGACAACCTTCCACACTCTCGACAACTGCACCAATCTTCTTAGTGTCTGCATAAGTACAGATTATACAGCTAATATTTTCTTACAAATCATTTACAACAACATCAAAACACTGATTCTTTCAGTACACGATTGTTCACGGATCTCCAGTAAAACAAAACACCCTTCCAAATTTATCATCTCTCTTCTTTGATCAAAGCAATCACAATTACCATCTCACTGTGGATCCCATGGAAATTCATTTTCATGACCAGCTTGCCATGAGGGACCTTATTCAATGCTTTAGCAAATGCGATGTAGACAGCCGCATGTGAGAAATTGGGCAAGAAGTTTTGAAGGAATTAGACAGGAGATTCCAGGAGTTTTTTGAGTATTATGCTCGCAAGCAAAGAGACCTTCGGCAAGTGGGAATGAATTAAAAGTGAGGTAGCAGGAGTACAAAGTCTATGTTTACCTGCGAGGGTGAAAGACAACTTTGTCAGCAATAGTGAGCATTGGATTAAAAGAGATTTTGAAGAGAACAAAGAAGTAGGCATGGGACGAGATGTATCCCTGGAGGTTGTATCGGGAATGCGGGAGTTTACTGAATAAAGAAAGGAGGACGGAAAGGGAGGAAGAGGCAGATTTGGCTGAGATGATTAGGGTGAATCTAAAGAGAATCTTTAAATAGATGAAAGGAAAAGGGATAACTCGAGAGACAGTAGAACCTCAAAGTGGACATGCCTCATTTCCAACTGCAGGAGAAGGGCGAGGTCCTCGATGAATACTTCGCATCGGTCTTTACCTTGGAGAAAGACATGAAGACTTGGGAACTTTGGAAAGCTAGTGTTGATATCGTACAGACAGTGCACACCAAAATAGAGGTGTGGTTGGTCGTGTGAATGAATGAATTTGCATAAACCGCTTTGTTCAGAGCTGATATATCCAAGAACACTGGAAGAGGGCAGTGAAGAAATTACAGGGGATATGGCAGATGTATTTGATTCACTGTTAGCTACGGGTGAGGTCCTTGAACACTGGACAGCAGTGAATTTTGTGCCCTTATTCAAGAAGGTTTAGAAAGAAAAAAATTTAGGAACTGCTGCGAAAGA
>NW_025190385.1:0-1395 GCF_004010195.1 Chiloscyllium plagiosum
TGCAGGTTAGGTGAATTGGCCATGCTAAATTACCCGTAGTGTTTGGTGAAGATATAAATGTAGGGTAATGGGTCTGGGTCTTCGGAGGGTCGGTGTGGACTGTTTCCACAATGTAAGTAATCTAATCTAAGGTGCTGCCAATGGCATTTGTCGAGACACCCAGTGCTGAGAGGTTGGGGGTTGGGGGGTTGAGGGTTTGGGTTCCAGGGAGTGGGGTCATTGTTAAATGCATCAAAAAAAGGGTGGGGATATGGCACGCTCAAGGGGCTGAGTGGCCACCTTCCTGTTCCTGGCCCGTCGCTGTCGACAGTCGTAGAGATGTGCGGCACGGGAACAGACCCTTCGGTCCAACCCGTCCATGCCGACCTGATATCCCAACCCCAGCCCCATAATAATCCCTCTCGACTCTTCCTGTTCATGAATGCCATGGAGATGGAGCCCTCCCGGGGTCCAACTCCTTCTTGCACCAAGTAAGTCTCTCCTGAAGTCAAAGGCTGGAGATATTTGCCCCCCCCACACCCAATCCCCCCACCCCACTATCTACTTCCTGTGACCACATCCAGCTCCAAAATCCAGAGTGCGATCCAGATCCGGACTTTGCAAAGAGCTCATCCTCTCTCTCTCTCTCTGTCTCTCTCTCTCGTGTTACCTCACATCCCAGTCAGACTCTCGCAGAGATGAATTCACTCTGTAATCCGGCGACAGAGGGGCTGCGGGAAGCGGGTCAGTCTCTGTGGCGCAATGGATCAGCGCGCTGGACTTCTAATCCAGAGGGTCCGGGTTCGAGTCCCGGCAGAGATGGTGCTGTCAGGCTTCAGTTTTATTTTTTTTTCCACCCCCCATTCATTTCCTTTTCTCATCACCCTCCCCTTTGCAATTAAAAATAAAAATGCTATATATAAATATTCCACAACGCCCCTTTGCAATCCGCCAGTTCGGTTATCCGAGAGGAATTTCGATGCAGAGTTAGGTGGAAACCAAGGGGCGGTGGGGGAGAAAGCAGGAGCAAGGTGGGGGGGAGTGGGGGGAGGCTAGACGGTCAGATGGAGTTCGGGAAGAGGTTAAAAGGAGCGCTTCTCTCTCTCTCTCTTTGGATATGTTTTCATGTTTGCAAATTTTCAGTTCCAAAAACAAACACCAAGAAAAAAACTCAACTCAAATCTCGAGGAGGTGAATGCATGAGCTAGTTTTTGTTATTGTTGTGTCTTTGTGGTTCTTTCTACTTGACGAGGGAAGGCGGCTGCAGGGAGAAGTTTGTGGGGTTTTTTTTTACATTTCAAAGGCAAAAAAGCCAGCCGTTTGATACAATTGCGACGTTTAAGAGGCACTTGGAGGGGCATGTGAACAGGGAGAGGGGTCTGGGGCCCAAGTTCTGGGCGAATGGGACGGAGATGG
>NW_025190385.1:1833-3368 GCF_004010195.1 Chiloscyllium plagiosum
AGGGGTGACCTTATAGAGGTTTATAAAATTATGAGGGGCATGGATCGGATAAATAGGCAAAGTCTTTTCCCATGGGGTGGGGGAGTCCAGAACTAGAGGGCATAGGTTTAGGGTGAGAGGGGAAAGATATAAAAGGGACCTAAGGGGCAACCTTTTCCTGCAGAGGGTGGTACGTGTATGGAATGAGCTGCCAGAGGATGTGGTAGAGGCTGGTACAATTACAGCATTTAAGAGGCATCTGGATGGGTATATGAATAGGAAGGGTTTGGAGGGATATGGGCCGGGTGCTGGCAGGTGGGACTAGATTAGTTTAGGATACCTGGTCAGCATGTTGGACTGAAGGGTCTGTTTTGGTACTGCATAACTCTATGACTCTATTCTAATCCTACATTGGCCCCCATCGCCGTCCAAACTATAGCAACTTCACGGTGTTCGTCTAAATGCCCAGGGTTTGGGAAGAATGGCATTGAAGAACCTTTGACCCTGACCTAGATGATGAGACAACAGGAGGAGTGACTGAGATCTTGCTCAAAGGAGACATTAGAAAGAAGAGCAAGATACAAAATCCCAAAGGGACAGAAGCTTAAACCGACAGGTTCAAGAGCACCTTCTTCCCCGTTGTTATTAGACCACTGAATGGACGTTACAAACTTCAAATTTAACGCGGATCTTGCTTTTTGTGCACCTGTAACTTTGCATTCCTCGCTCTGTCCTGTCACCATGCGACCTTTGTATGGCATGATCTGCGTGTCTTGCACACAAAACAAGACTTTTCACTGGACGCATGGACAGTAATAAATCAAATGAAAGGAGCCCACCCCTCATATCCAGCTCAGGTGAGGTTGTGGCTCATGGATTCCAATGAGATCAATCTCCATCTTACCCCCGTGATCTTGTGAGCATTGAGAAATCTGTCAACACCTGAATGAAACCTACTCGCCGCTGGCACCCCCATGGAGGGAAGGTTTGAAGAGGGAGAGAAAGTTGGTGAGGACTGAGACAGCCGTTTCCAAAGCAGAAGACACGGCTGCTAGAAATGGTGTGGGCAAATGTGGGGAATGCTGAACAGGGCAGGAGTGGAAGAAATTGTTTTAGGCCAATGGGCTACAGAGTTGCAAGGACAGGATGAGGTTAAAGAGATAAGGAAGTGGTCTAAGGGGTGAAGGACCACGAGAGTGCTGAAGCATCTTTGAGGGGATTGGGGGACTTGGATCACCAGACACAGTGCAGCTGAATACAGAATACAGAAGGAGAAATGTGATTCTTTAGCAACACAAAACCTTGGTTAAACAACAATGGAACGACATGGAGCAGTTCTGAGCACGAAGTTCATAAAAGATAGATAAAGCTCTCAGGGGGTGCAGTGTAGGCTTTCAAAAAATATAGCTGGATGCTCTAAGCATGACATTACAAGCGCAGAGGATGGCTTTATTTCCTGTCATGATTTGGAGATGCCGGTGTTGGACGGGGCTGGACAAAGTTAAAAATCACACAACACCAGCAACAGGTTTAATTGGAAGCACACTAGCTTTCGG
>NW_025190386.1:0-3369 GCF_004010195.1 Chiloscyllium plagiosum
TGCTACTGAATTTTCAGTAGATTACACACAGTACCTAACCATTTATTTTCAATCCAATCATCACAATAAACATCTGATTAGTTTTCAGCCCTGCCCAGCTTTGTTGGTAATGTTATGAATGAATCTTTTGCAACTATGGTAGTGTCTCTGTTCCCAGATCAGCGGGTACAATTTCTATTCCCACCTTGCATAGGGCTGTGCCAGAGCAGCTCTGAATGTTGATTAGAAAATATCTAAGAATCGATAGAGTTGCCTTTCAATTCAACATTAGATATGCTTCCATTTGTTGTTCATTCCAATAATCACAGTATCTCCTATATATTTTCTTCAGTTCGCTAACAAAAGAATGTATCTAATTCCACACAATCAATATTCTTTCCAAACTATTTGATAATGTTGCACTCACAAAGATGAAATATGCAAAGTAAATATATTCCTTGATTTTCTTTTGTTCTGAAGAGCTGAGTTCAGACTGCACATTGAAATTGATGCTTCAAAGGTATAAATATGAGAAAAAAAAATCAAGTTCTTCTTCAGTAAAATAAACAAATGCCACTCCCTACTATATATCATTTTTTTGTTACTGATCTGTTTATGAACTGTTTGAAATTTGTTTTTAGTTTTCCAATCACCTATTTATATTGAATTTAAGATTGAAATGCTGTGAAATTATCCGAGTGCATGCATTTGAAAATTGAATTTGCATATTTCTCTCTAATCTCATTTATTGCATGATATCTTAAGTGTGTTTTGTTCAGCAAATCTAGTGAAGACTAAAAATTGCCTAATCTTAAATAAGATCTTTCACACCCAGTTATCTGTCTGTTCCTAATTCATGTAAATATCTAAATTTATTGAAATCAATGTTCACCCAAAACAGTGCACATAAAGCGACACAAAAATATTCGTCATCAGCTGATTACTATTCAGTGGAATAACCTGAGGAAGTATCTTATTGTTCCTAGGACAAATGACAACAGTCAGCATTTACTTACTATTCTATGCAGTTAATGCAATTGATGTGCTATATTTCGGTTCAGTCGTTAATGTTGATTTATATTGTTTAAACCAATAATTCTACTTTATCACGGATATTGACTGGACTACAATAGCATTGTGAAGCACGTTTTTGTCATTCTAACAATCTTTAAGCTCCTTTTTTGTTGTGTGTGTACAAGAGACAATTCAAATTATAACCATTTTCATTACAAATTGAACAAACACTGCATTTTCAATTTGTGAAATTCCTACATTTTTGCAAAAAGGTTAATCTTCACTGTATATGTCACATTGAAAAACTGCTATTTCAAATCATGCATGCTACAAAATGATTATTGTTTTCATTTCATTGTAAGAAAAGAACTGCTTTGACGGTGTTGATTTTTTGTCATTTCTATTCCTACATTATTCATCATTGTACAATAATGACAATATTATTAAAATTGCTTATATACCACATGTCATTGACTACATTGTTTGTTTAGTTTCAGGCTCACTTTCATGATCTACTAATCCTCTTTCTAAATCTGACACAACTCTTTAAACAATGATCATAATATTAATCATAAAATCGATGTAACATATCTCTACAAGGAATCCAGTGGAAGGAAATTCACAATTCTGCATTACGTACATTTTTGACTTTAAAAAGAAGAAGCATTTCGCTCAAAAGTCACTGAATGGCTCATTTTTCTTCAGTCCATAAAGCTAGGTATGATGTTTTATTCCTCACTTTACTTATCTTAATAAATATCCAATCAACATCACAGCAAAGTGCTCTTGAAATATTGAATCATTTTAATTCTTCAAAAGACAGCATTACTTATCAAGTCATTGCCGTTACAATAATGGCACAATTATTTAAGAAAGTCTTTTGAACAAGTCTAGTGAGATTCACATTTAGATTTAATCCATTATTTCTGAGTACTAATAGTACAGTATGAAAATGCATTTATTTTTCAGGTCAACTATCCCACATTGACTTCCCATCCAACGTCATTGTAAATATCTGACGTTTTGCTCATTTGAATGATCATGGCAATCTCAGCCTTAAAATTCAGGAAAATGTAATTAGTTTTCACTGAATTAATTCCAGTTCATTTCCAGATATTGCTCAATCACTTGTAAAAATAGATTTTTCATTCTTTCTTAATGCATTGACAGATTTTGATAAATCAATTGTTGCTGATTTATAATAAAAAATAATAATTATGCAATCTAATAGGTTGCGCAAATGTGGAATTATGGGACAGTACATGAACCATTGTATAGATATTGCAGTGCACAATCTCTCAATCATTGTAAATATCAATTTTTACTTTACCGTTGAAACATAGTTGAATTCAATTAATTATTTGACTTCAATGCTCACATTTATTGTGTTTGTAATCAAAATGCAACTTACGGATGTTCCATGAAACAAAATCAAATGAAAAAGAATTAGCACCTCTTTATTCTTTCATTCAACAATGGCAATAAATTTTGATTTTTTAAATTTTGAACATTTTTGGAAAGAAGGGATGTTGTCTTCAGTTGAATGCTTGCACTGACTCACTAATTCTCAGTGTCTGCTACCTACTCTCTTTGGGTTCCTATGAAAAGAAATTATCATATTGTTCTGGTTGTAAATTCCTGTAAAATATTTGAGAATGTTGTGGTCTTAAAGGTGACAATGCTAAGTGATCGTAAGTCATTAGTTATTTTGTTAGAAAGAGCTTGATTCAAACATTTCGAACATGCACATACACACATTGTTATTCTGCTGTGTCACAAGGGAAAAACAAGTCGCTCTCTTCAGCGTTAAGTAAATGTATGCCACTTCCAATTATTCATTACTCAGCTAATTACCTACATTTGTTATTAAAAGTTGCAATTCATCGAAATATTGTTATGACCTTTGATTAAATTAAATTTTTAATTATTGTTCATTCATGCATTGGCGGGATTTTGTTTTTTTTTGCTTTCCATAAACCTATTCGTATTGAATGCAAGATTTACATGCTTTGACAATATCGGAGAGTGTTCATTTGAAACTTGTTTTTTCGAATCTTTCACTGATTTTACTTATTGCATAAGATTACATGATACCTCAGAGGTTAGCAATGCTTCCTCTCAGCGCCAGGGACATCGATTTGATTTCCTCATCGGGTGATTGTGAGGAGTTTGCACGTTCTCCCCAATTCTATGTGACTTTGCTGTGGTGTCCTCCACAATTCAAAGATGTGCAGGTTAGGTGAGCTGGCCATGATAAATTGCACATTGTGTTCATGAAAATGTGTATTAGTCAGCAGTAAATGTGAAGAAATATGATCGGGAAAAGTGTTTGGGTGATTTAATCTTTAGAGGGTCATTTTTTTCAAACAAGTGGCC
>NW_025190387.1:0-1181 GCF_004010195.1 Chiloscyllium plagiosum
TCTCGTTTCCCAAAGCAGCCAAGGACAAATCTGGTTCTGGCCTGGCGACTTGTCAATCTTAATGTTTGACAAAATTTTCAGCACATCAGCTTCCTCTATCTCTATCCATTTCAGGATGCACACCTGCTCTTCAAGGGTTTCATTCACTACACAGTTCGTTACTTTCGTAAAGACAGAAGCTAAAATCTCATTTAGGGCTTCCCCTACCTCCTCAGACTCCACACAGAAATTCCCGATGCTATCCCTGATCGGCCCTACTCTTTCTCTGACCATTCTCTTATTTCTCACATAAGTGTAAAATGCCTTTGTGTTCTCCCTAATCCGTTCTGCCAAGCCTTTCTCGTGCCCCCTCCTGGCTTTCCTCAGACCATTTTTAAGCTCCTTCCTCGCCTTCCTGTAATCCTGTAGAGCTGGACTTGACCCTAGCTTCCTCCACCTTATGTAAGCTACCCTTTTCCTTTTGAACATAAGCTCCACCGGTCCCGTCATCCAAGGTTCCTTTATCTTACCACTTCTTGCCTGCCTCAGAGGGGCATATTTATTCATCACTTGCAACAACTGTTCCTTAAACAGTCTCCACATGTCTATAGTGCCTTTACCATGGAACAATTGCTCCAATCCATGCTTCCTAACTCATGTCTAATCGCATCATTGTTTCCTCTTCTCCAATTAAATATCCCCCCATTTTGCCTAATCCTCTCCTTCTCCATAGGTCACTGTCACCAAAATGCTCTCCCACCACAAGATCTGATACCTGCCCCGTCTTGTTTCCGAGCACTAAGTCTAGAATGGCCTCTCCCCTCATCGGCCTGTCAACGTACTGAGTTAGGAAACACGCCTGAACACGCCTTACAAAAACAGCTCCATTCAAATCTTCTGATTGAAGGAGGTTCCAATCAATATTGGGAAAGTTAAAGTCACCCATTACAACAACCCTACTACGTCCACACTTTTCCAAACTCTGCCGACCTATGTTTTCAACCATCTCCCTGCTGCTATTGGGGAGGGGCTGTACTAAACCCCTAAAGAGGTGACTGCTCCCTTGCTGTTCCTAATTTCCACCCATACTGACTCGGTAGCAGATCTTCCTCGACAATGGAAGGTTCTGTAGCTGTGATACCCTCTCTGATTAGTAGTGCAACACCCCCTCCTCTTTTCCCCCCTCCCTATTCTTTTTAAAT
>NW_025190387.1:1690-3369 GCF_004010195.1 Chiloscyllium plagiosum
TGACCCTAACAGTCACTGGCAGCACAGTCCTGCCCCTGGTGTTAAGCTGCAGATCGTGTTCAAGTAGGTGATACCGCTCTGTGACGAGCTCCGTGTTCAGTCAGGGTCCCCTCATACTCTGCTCCAGTGTTAGGTGTAGCTTGGCAAGCTGTTTCTGGAAAACCCGGGGTGGATCCAGCAGATCCCTTTCCCCAGACACACTCACTCCGTGGTTTCAGAGCACTCCTCTCTGCAGCCTCTGCTCCATTTGTTGATCATGTTCCAGACCCAGATGCTGTAACTACAGTCCCCGTGCTCCATCCGGAGTTGGATCACCAAATCCTCAGGTTTCATTGAATGTCTGAGGTAGCTCACAGCACAACCTCCAGAAAGCCATCCCCAGCAACGCCACTAAATTTTCAATAGCAGGAGACAACCAGAAGCCCCTCAGCCACAAGTGTTATGGACCTGACCAGGCCCCGTCAAAATATTTGAAGTAGGCAGCCTAGACCCCAACTTTTCCTTATTTTAAATGTAGATGTTAACTGCGTGTTGCAGATGTGTTGCAATTGGTCAACCCACTCAACGTAAGACAAAATGCAATCCATTCAAACGCTCCAATTAAGACATAATCAAAGAGAAGAACAATTTGGGATAGCTATGGAACACCTATGCTACCATTAGATACAATGCCTTCTACTAATTTACTGCGCTAATACAGGAACATCCCATAAACACACCCCTTGGCAAAAAGGTAAATTCAAACACAGAATCTTATGTGCAGTTCTCAATCCAGGAGGAAGCAACTTTAAGTGAGAATAGCAGCTGGGGATCATGCATTGAAACTTCCAACCCTTCTGGGATCCCAAGCAGCTTCTGAATGCTGCAGCAAAAACAAAACGTGAAAACCTGGCCACTACCCTTCCATTGTTTCCAACGCTTTAATAAAACCTAAACGCCTTCTCCATTATTTACTTAAGCTGTTTTTAGTTGACAGTTCGGCATCTCTGCCTTAAAGACCTCTCTTCCAAAAAAAAACACAAGAGAAAATAACCTTTTTAAAGTGAAAAAAAAAACATCAATACACACAGATGGCATCATGTAAACACCTCTCTTCAAAAAAAAAACACAAGAGAAAATAACCTTTTTAAAGTGAAAAATAAACATCAATACACACAGATGGCATCATGTAAACCGTTTATTCTTATTGTTCCAGTAGACTGCAATACATATATATTACATTTACAATAAGTGTGCTAACATTCACAACTCTATTCTATTTCAGTCAGATTACTTCTGCGACTGAACGCCTCTGTTTTTCTTGATATAAGTTTTGACATCTTGTCAGCAAGTACGGGCTCTCGTCCGGTCACCTGTATAACTTCCAAATTGAATGGCAACAATAATAACCTCTATCTGAACGGACTGAAGTATTCTCCCTAAATTTGTCCAAAATCGTTCGGGCGTTATGATCAGTATATATATTTGTGTTGACACGGTATTGGCAACTTAGATGCTGAAATGTTGTAACATCCACACCAAACTCAAGGCCTCCTTCCCAATTGTGAAATAGTTTACAATTGATGGCGTCACCGGACACTCCAAGCAAATCTACATAATGGAGCACTTCTCATCTCTAATATAGTCCTTCTCAATGACATATCTCCTCATGTCTCAGCTTAAAGGATTGACATATTCCT
>NW_025190388.1:0-3369 GCF_004010195.1 Chiloscyllium plagiosum
GGCGCAACATCGAGGGCCGAAGGGCCTGTACTTTGCTGTATTCTTCTATGTTCTATGTTCTATGTAGACCCAGGTTCAATTCCCGTCTCAGTTGACTAACTGTGTGGAGTTTATGCATTCTACGTGGGTTTCGTCCGGGTGCTCCAGTTTCCTCCCACAGTCCAAAAATGTGCAAGTTCGGTGAATTGGCCATGCTAAATTGCCCGTAGTGTTAGGTGTCGGGGAATGGGTCTGGGTGGGTTGCGTGTCGGAGTGGACTTGTTGGGCCGAATGGCCTGTTTTTGCACTGTAAGCAATCTAATCTAAATACTCAATGAACTAACCAGTCTTCACAATAAAGGGATGCATTTGCCAATGTCTCGAACCTGCTATATTGGTCTTAATCAATGAGTATACTGCTGCATGGTCAGAAATGGTAATATTCTCAATTGTGTCGGATGCCACCGAATCTATGATTGTTGCAGGGATGGGGAAAATATCAACCCTCGTGTGGCATTTCTGCCGGTTAAAGTAGAAAATAAAATCCCTACTTGCGATGTGGATCTGCCTCCAGACATCCACCACCTCTAGTTCTGCACACAAATCCATTAATTGCTTACATTATAACGAGGGTATTGGAGCACCTTTGGACATTCTGTCCACCGTGGGGTACATAAGACAGTTGAAATCTTCTACAATTATGTGTCACGATGCAAGATATCTGAATTTGGAAATTGCATCTACCAGGTTTGTAAGAGGGTGCGCCGGGAAATCAATAAACATTCAAAATACTGTATTATTTACCTTTGTTCAAGGCTTTGGAGATTATGAGCCTCCCGTGAGAGTCAAATGCAAACTAGTAGGTTAAATGGAAGATTCTTTTTATCCATTATAGCTTCTCTCCTCGTCGTAATATTAAAAGAGGAGAAATAAACCCGATCTAACCCGCCCTGCTGTAATGTCAATGTTCCTTGTCATCAAGGTGCATCTCCTGCAATAGGACAACATCCACCCTCTCTTTTTAAGACTAAAAAGTACATTTTTCCTCTTTCCTGGCCACTGGCATCCCTTAAGGTTCCAGGTCGACCATTTAAGCACATCATTACCCAGAACACACTGTAGCAACATTTGAATTTGAGAGAGGAAGAACTCGAATTACTGATCATTAATAAACAAAGTCTCACAGAGCTTAAAAACTACACAAACTAAGACTACTACAACTACCAACTCTCAAAACGTTCCAAAACTAAGCATTTTAAATAAATGGCTGGGATGGAGTGGGTTAAGGAAGCACTTTGCCCGTGCTGTGATGCAGAGCCCAACAAGGCAAACATTCCCGATCGCCACCATCTTGGATTTCCCCTTAACATTTTATCGATATTATCATTTCATTTTGCATTATATTCCTGGATGTGCTGGAGCAGTGTGATTTTCTACCACTGTCAGCATTTCCCCAACACTGCACATTCCTGCCATTTCCCGATAATCCTTGACTCCTTTATTATTTATGAACCTTCTGTCTGTGACTCAAACATATTCAATATCTCTACCTCCAATGCTCTGCAAGGAAGAGACTTCCAAATATTCTCACCACTGAGAAAACAAAAATTAACCTGATCTGTGGGTGAGATTATTTTTGTCTCCTTACCTGAGAAAGGATATAATTAAATTGGAAGCAGTTCGGAGATGTTTCACTACATGTATTCGAGGGATGAGGGTCTTATATTATGAAGGCTTTAACAGGTTGCTCTTGGAAGCAGAGGTGATCTTATTGAAACATACAAAACCTAGAGGAGAGTGATCAGATAGATACCCACTGGGTGTTTTATCGTCCAAACTTCTTGTTGTTTTTATGGAATCTCTACATTCCGTCCATCAAGTCCACATCGACCCTCGGAACAGTATCCCCCCCGGACCTGTCCCCTACTCTATCCATGTAACCCTGCATTTGCCATGACTAACCTATCTAACCTGCACATCCCTGGGCAATTTAGCATGGCCAATCCGCTCTAAGCTGCATATCTTTGGAATGTGGGTGGAAACTGGAACACTGGGAGGAAGCCCACACAGACATGGGGAGAATATTCAAAATCCACATAGAGAGTGGCCCGAGGTTGGAATTGAACGCAGCTCCTTGGTGATGGGAGGTAGCAGTGCTAACCACAGATCCACCATGCGCATCCGTTCGTTCTGTTAGTTACTTGTGGCTGACTAAAGAAATCTGCCTGACTTGTTCCTGTCACTGAACCTGACTCAGTCTGAGACCTTTATCATCGGCCATATCACCAACCGGGTTACATTAAAAATTTGGTGTGAACAATGGAAGAATGGGACGAGAAAAGGAAACAGTGACATCCTCCAACCTCCGTCAGAGCAGGAATTAGGAGAAATTCACAAAGTGGGATTTCAGTCAAGTGGGAATTCTCATTCCCAGAAGTTTGGGATGGCTGGATCTTTATATTATATCGAAGCTGGCTTTGTCTGATTTTCCATGGATAGGTGAATCACGGATAATGGTGCATGGAAAGAAACGTGCAGCTGGGATCACAATGAGATGAGCCATGACGTTATTTACTGGTGGAGTAGTGTGAAAGGGCTGAATGGCCCAATTGTGTCCCTCAGCGCTATGTTGTGATGGTCCATTCAGGCCTCGGACATGCTAAACAGTGGCAGATCGAGGCCATTCCGATAGTTATGTGTAGTTTTGGAAATGTACTTGGAAAATCCAGGCTGTATCAGCAAGTGACCAGCACGCCAACCCCCAGTCTCTGTTTCCAGGCTTTTCCTCTCTGTAACTTTTGCTCCAGATGTGAGTCATGTTGCAGACCCAGATACGCTGGGAATACAGCCACATACCCCACCCATGGTTAAAATATCAAATCCTCTGCTCTCCCTGAATGCGACATTGTACAACACGATTTCCAGCAAAATAACCAGTTACTATCCAAAAGCATAACATGTGAAATTAATAAATAGGAACAGATCAGTCGGCCCCTCAAGCTAACCCTGTCATTTAATAAGAACATGGCTGATCTACTGCAGGGCTCAACTCCACTATCTTGCCGACTTCTTATATCCCTCCACACCTCTCTGGGTCAGGGAATCCCAGACATTCACTACCTTCGGAGAGAAGCCATGACTCTGCATCTCAGATTGAAATCGATGTTCCTTATTCGGTATCTATATCCTCGAGTTCGACACTTTGCACAAGAATGGGAACAACTTATCAACATCTACCTTCTCCAACTCCTTCTGTGTCTTGTAGGTTTCAGCAGGATCACTCCTCATTCATTTAAACCCCAATGCATTATCGCCTCACCATCTTAGAGATTCTCAACAACTCAACCTTTTCATCCCAGGAAACTGCCTCATGTACCAACCGAAGTACTT